>NC_092804.1:153751612-153979043 GCF_040954645.1 Diabrotica undecimpunctata
TTCTGTTTCTTTAACTGTTATCCTTATTTAAGTTATTTAAAATTATCCTCTGTGTCTAAAAATCAACAGTTTCCACAATTTCATCGAGCAAAAAGACAAAAGAGGGAATGTAAAGGTAGTGGGGGCAAAAATATTGTTAGACAGGAAGTGCCATCTTGAGAGGCCAAATTAAACAAGGAAAGAGAGTCTTTCCTTGTTTAAGAAATCAAATTTAGTTGGGTTATGTTATTATTTGTCCCAACTGTCACATGAAATCTTATTTATATTGAAGTTTTTTAACAATTGTTTCACATTTTAGACTGTTATCGTTAATATTTAATTAAAATATTCTCGTCTAAGACACATTCTGAAAACTATTTTATAGCTACTGTTAATAAGTGTCGGAAAATTTAAATTTGGCGCATTCGCATTTCCGGATATGTCCGCCATCAGAGGCCACTTTTTTGGTCGCCTTTTCATAACGATTAGATTCCCTCTTTTGTCTTTTTGCTCGATGCACAATTTACATGTAATTTCCACTAATTTTTACCTCTTGTTCAAGTTCTTTATTAAATTCAGCATAATTTTTTGTACAATCATTTCATCTTAATCATTATTTTCTTTTTAAAACAATATTATTGTTTTCTGATGATATTTCGAAATATATCTTTACTCAATGATTTAAACAAACAACAATAAATAACATCCAATAATAAAACCATTGGTACTACTGAAATAATGACAGTTGATGTAAAAATTTATTTGAAGTGAAAGAAACTTTTACGTCCAAGAAATTCACGAATTTATTGACACAGCAATTGATGAATAAATTCATGAATTTCTTCTTTATCTTGGTATAAAGCCCGCATAAGAAAGACATGGAGAATAAAAGTTGCATTCCACAACATGTCTCCTCATCTCCTTGATCTAATCCCATGTATTTGTTTCTTTTTTTGTTCATCGTCTGTTTTGCCTGGCAATCATCCATAGACATTCTATAGAAATTTGTAACTTGACCTAACAACGTTCGCTACAATCTAAATAGTACTACTTTGTAGGGAACAAATGACAAAGCGGAAAACCTACGAATCTGTTCCTTCGTTCGTTCGTTTGGATTCGCTTTGATTTAATTGCACCTTTAATCTTTTGTTCCTTAAATATTATTGGCAATAGACTATCTTCTTTTTTAATTCCTGTTGTATGTATTTTTTAAATAACTGTTATATGTATTTTTGCATTTTGTGCCATATAAAAATGATTCTCTAGCAGGGATTGATGTTAAAAAAAGGTAAAACAATATTTTATGATTCTGTATTCAATATTCTCAATATAATATAATTCTTAAGAAGGAAATTTAATATTACGGTAATCTTTATACTGAGTTCTTCGTCCCTCAAAGGATCCAGAATTGACCATTTCTTGTTCATCTCGAACGAAACTTCTACTTGAAATTTGGTAGTTCTCTTGTTTGGTTCTCGAGTAATAATTTTGGTATTTTGGATAAAAGTTTGTGGCTAAAATAAAACGATATACATATTAGTTTAAACTTTATTCTTACAATGTACTTACTTATTGAAAATATAACATATATATATATATATATATATATATATATATATATATATATTTATATATATATATATATATATATATATATATATATATATATATATACACACACATTTATAATTTTATTTACGGAACATAGGATTTTTAATACAATTACTAAGATTACCTGATTTGTAATTAACCAGTGTACATTTCTATATAACGTCGCGATGTTTTATAACTAATTTATTTGTTCCACTGGATTGCCTCTTCTCTGTGGTTTGTAGTAGCGTATGTGGCACGCCAACAGTGTTGCTCCGTCTACCGATTTTTCCTGAAAGTCCGATTTTGTGCAGATAATAAATAATGTTTTATTAACATCAATTTTGTTTGTGTTCATTAGATACTATTTGAATTATTAAATTTATCCTTAAAGCAAATATTGTTTATAATTTGAAATTAAAAAGAGTGTATTATTATTATTTTATTTTTGAAATTCTTTTTATTTTTAGAAATCTACTTTTTTTCAAGCAGTTTTGGCAATAAAACATAACCATTTTTTTTTTTGTTAAATAATATTTTAAATTCCATATCTACATAAATACGTACGTTTTGCGAATTGACATGCACTCTAGCTGTGTTTCGTTTTTACACTTACACTGGCAGCATCGCGGCATGAATTGAGACTCCAGTGGAACAAATGAATTAATTATAAAACATCGCGACGTTATATACAAATTTACACTGGTTAATTGCAAATCAGAGGGTCTAAGTTATTGTATTAAAAATCCTATGTTCCGTAAAAATTTTTCCAAATCTGTATATATATATATATATATATATATATATATATATATATTGTTATGGTTTGAATTTATTGAAATCTAATAAAAAATTTAATTCACCGACCAGTAAAGTCGTTTCACCCTATAAATAGAAATATTAGATTTGTAAAATTCAAATGTTTGAATGAGTAATGGTTTTTCTAATTTAGTAGAAAGTAGGCAAATAGGAGAATAGATATTTGTACGTTAATATATGAAAACAATAGAGGAATTATCAATAACGATCAATGTTAATAGCCTAAAGATAGCAACTTTAAAATATAAGGTTTAAGTCTTTTGTTTACAAAGAAATTGGACAAAGAATTAAAAAGTTTTGTGTTTAGGGATAAGTATACAATAACCGAAGTAGTATTAGCTGTATTGTGTCATGAAACTTGGAAACAAAGAAAAGATCTTATTTATATAAAATTTGGAAATACCAAGGTTGTGTGATATCATAAAGGCCGTATGACACTATGCATTTTCTTGTATCATTTCTTATATCGTTTCTGATATAACAAAAAAATGTATAGTGTCATACAAGCGTATAAGTTTTTATATCAAAAACGATACAAGAATTTGTGTCCGCTGCAGTTTCTTGTACAAGAAATGCGCCAATTTGTGCGCAAAGCCGCAAAAGCAAAAACGTAAAACTTCTGTCATAATGGCGGCTGGAGGAGAACTTTGATATACAATTAGACCAAGCAGACATCAGAAAAAAGTGCACACCAACAATAACCAAGATTAGAACAGCAGTAGCCAAATTGAAAAACAATAAATCACAGGGATTGGATCAAATAGCATTGGAACTACTGAAAGTAGGAGGAGATGTATTACTAAAAACAATACATAACCGCTTTAAAAATTCGTGATGAGTTTAAAGATTATTTTATATCTCCAAATAAAAGAGTAGAATTTCAAGAGCATGCCATTCAAACACATAATTTGTAGAAAAAACAAATAAATTATTACAACCAAATTATTTATTATTTCTGTCTTCCATTACAGCCTGTTAAATATGTTTAAAAATTGTGGTTTCCAATTTAGTTTTAATAATGGGACATTTTATTTCTTTCATTTTTGAACCACAGTATTTTAAAAAATAATCAGTAGCATCTGGCTTGGGGTCCTCAGGTACTGCAGTTCTATTTTTTTATGTGTCGAAATTTCGACCAATCATGTGCCGAATTACATACAATTTCCGATAAAAGAACTTGCATAGTGTCATACAGAGCAATTAAGAACTTGATTGGTCAAAAGAGATAGGGTAGTATGTAGGATGTGTGTGCCTGATTGGTGAAAAGAAGAAGGAGGGATTGAAGTGAAGGAAGTCAGGTTTTGAACGGGAAAAGAAAGATTATTGTGGTTTGAACGTCGGATGAAGCAAGGTATTTTTGTCCCATGTCCTGCAGTGAAAGTTAGCAGAGTTCAATTTTTCTTCTCCTGCAAAATTTCATAGTATAGCATAGTGGGCTAATAATTTTTTATTCTTTGTGTTGTAGAAGAAATGCGCTCTTCGTTGTGGTCTATATTTTCTAAAATTTGTAATCCCTTTTAAATTAAACTAGAGCATTTAGTCAAGTTTCCAATCGGCATTTGATCCTCAGTTTGAACAGGATCCAAACGATCAAGCTCTGCATTTCTATTCTGAGTTCATCAATTGTCCTGATTGTGAGAATCCAACAGTTATTGAACGTCATCACTATCCACTTCAAAATTTATTTGCATGGCGATATTAACAACTTCTTTGGTCGCATTACTATTTTCATCAGGCTCTGGCGTCAACTTCACCTTAGTGTCAGTGATGAAAAAAAATTTACCGACGCCCATTTAGCGTTTTTCTCCAAGATTCTCCAATGAGTTTCTCTGCATATAAGACGTTGAATTGTTTCTAAAAGTCTTTCAACAGACTTTATAAAATACCCCAAAACTAGTCACACAATTTCATGCAACAGAACAAAAATGTTTTTTTCCAGTATTATCAGCTGTAATACAACAATACGACAATAAGTACAGAAAGATTAATCATCATTATCATCAACTAGCCTCTAACGTCCACTGCTGAACATAGGCCTCTCGCATGCTTTTCCACTTAGTCCGATTAGAATTAGACAGAAAGATTAGAATTTGATATTAACCGAGTGTTAATAACACCTCATATAACCTTTGCATATATTTATTTTCTTGGTATCGTTCAATTCTGGATCTTTCGTGCCACTTTCCCTTATATAAAAATAATTGTTAATAGTTAAAAATAGATGGTAATAATAAACTTACAATAAGAGTAACCTCATGAAAACATGTAGTTAGTTCTATCTTCTAAATTAAAAAAAATCTTCAAAATAATCCGCCACCTCATCAGTAAATTGTTGGTAAAGTTTGATAGGGTTAATGGGTGATAAGTCAAATGTGGCGCTACCGAACAGTGGATGTGAAGCTACCAAATACTGACCGGGTCGGAGACGATTCTTGTAGGGATCTGTAACAGGATCATGATCTTCGTGAACTGGTTTTATCTCATCGTTGTAATTCATATCCCCAGGTATTTCCCCAGGGTCCACAGGATTAGGTGGATTAGGTATATTCTGTACTGAATAACAAATTATTATTTTTAATTGCAGATACCAGGAGATAAAATTGATAAATAGTTTTTAAAGGTAAAAACTCACCAAAAAGTAAATAAAAAATGAACATTTCAAATTTAGTAATTTTAATACTGTATTCGTTATTTTTCAATCGAAAACGATTATTTGTGATTTAAATATGTCATTCACAAACATTTAATTCCAAAAAGAGAAAACGAAATATTTAAAAATTATTGCATTTAAAGTTGATGTAACAGAGACTTCTTCTTAGCTTTCTATCATCCATTTTTGGACATAGACCTTTAGCAACTTATTTTATCGATCTCTGTTCTGAGCAACATACTTCCAATTTGTTCCGACTATTCTTTTTATGTCGTCTACCTATCTCATATGTGATCTTTCTCTTCGCGTTTCAACGTTGGTCCTTTTTTCTAGCAGTATGTCCTGCGAAGCTCCATTTAAGTTTGGAAATTTTTGTTGTGATATCCTCAACTTTTGTTTTCGATCTTACCCAGTCATTCCTCTTTTTATCTGACAGTTGTATACCTAATATTGCTCTTTCTACTGCCCTTTGTGTTGTGGCTAGGTTATTCGTATTTGTTTTGGTTAGGGTCCAGGTTTGACATCCATATGTCATGATAACAAGGATGCATTGGTTGAACACTTCGTTCCTCAAATATTGAGGCATTTTGCGGTTCTTCAGTATCCAACTGAGTTTTCCAAATCCTGCCCATGTTAATCTTACTCTTCTAGTAATTTCCGCACTTTGGTTTTCTTTGTAAAATTTCAGAATTTAGCCTAAGTAGATATATTCCTGGACTTGTACTATCTCATTACCATTTATGGTTAAACGTTTAGGATCGTCTGTGTTTGTCATATTTTTTTTGTTTTTGCCATATTCGTTTTTAGGCCGACGTACTGTCCTCGAATGTGCTCGCTATAATCTCGATGTCGTCAGCGAATCTGAGGTGGTTTATCTTGTTGAAATTAACGTTTAGTGGGAATGGGATTTGTATTTTTTTCTAATTGTACTATCATAGTTACGTTTTCATATATATATTATATATTAGTTACCTATATCTCGAATCTATTCTTGTTCTAGGGCTTGTTCTATGGCCCACATCTCGATTATATTAAATGACTTTTCATCGTCTACGAAGGCAAGAAGACAGATCAGAAAAAAGCATGTGCTATTGCAAAGCACTTAAAAAAGGTATATCAGCCGCTAATGAACAGGCCAAATGAAGAAAATGACATCTATGAATATTTAGACAGTCCTAATTAAATGAATGATTCACTCAAATGGGCAACTCCTAAAGAAGTATAAAGTCTAATAAAAAACCTCAATAAAAAGACGTCTCCTAGACATGATCTGATAAAGGCCAACATGTTAAATAATCTACTCAAAAAATGAAGAGTAAGTCTAAGACAAATCATAAACTCAGTTACTAAGAACACAGTATTTTCCTGCACAATGGAAGTTAGCAGAAATCATTACGATGTCAAAACCAGGAAAACCTTCACATGGGATTACGTCCTACCGACCCAGCAGCCTAATACTAGTTATGTCCAAAGTCACAAACAAAGTCATTGTAAGTAGACTAATTATTGGAATAGTTCTTCTTCTTCAGATGCAAATCCACTAATGGATGTTAGCGATCACATTTTCCATTAATTCTCTATTTCTTGCAATATGTATCAGAGATTGTATGTCGTTAATTCCATTGCACTCCAATGTCCATTGCCTTATGTTTCGGAGCCAGGATATTTTCTTGCGTCCCATTCCTCTCTTGCCTTCAATTTTACCCTCGATTATAAGTTGAAGGAACTGGAATTTTTCATTTCGCATGATGTGACCTAGATACGCCGTTTTCCTTTTCTTGATGGTTTCGAAAAGTTGGCGTTCTTGGTTTATTCTTTGAAGGACATCTATATTTGTGAAATACAGAACAACAATATTATACCTATTCATCAGTTCGCTTTTCGCCAAATACACGGCACAACTGAACAAGTGCATAGGGTGGTAGAAAAGGTACTATCAGCCTTCCAGGAAACCAGGAAAAGAGCTTTTGCAACGCCATTTTTCTGAATGTTAGTCAAGCATTTGACAAGGTGTGACATCCAGTATTATTATTTAAACTGAAGAAAGCAATATCTCAGCCGCTATACACGATACTAAAATCATACTTCAAAGAAAGACTATTTTATGAAATTATGCAAGATACGAAGAAAGTGTGTCTTAGGACCATATTTCTCTACAAAATCTTTACAGCTGATTTACCAACTGGAGAAGAATCCACAATCTCAACATTCTAGTGAGATGGCACTGCAGATCTGGTTGAAAACCCAGATTCCATACAAGCAGCTGAAATATTATAACAAACCATACATTTATTTAAAGTATGAGCTAAGAAATGGAAAATAAAGATCAACGAAGCAAACTCAGTTAACGTGGTATTTATTAAATGTCACAAAGAAACTCCAAACCTCCTAATCCCTAACAAGAACATTCCTAAAAATAATACTGTAAAATATCTTGGATTACACCTTGACAAGTGGCTAACATGGATGACACATCTGGATGAAGTGGAAGCAATTAAGAATAAAATTCAAAAAATACTACTGGTTCCTCGGCCGAAAATCTACGTTATTGGTTAGTTCAGGAATAATAATTGACTTATCTTCCCTCTCAAATAAGTCGGGAACATTAATAAAAAATTAAAATATTTAAAAATTACTAAAAAAAATTTTTTTTTTTCTACTTTTCATGCTTATACCTTTAATTCATTTTGGAGCAAAGTCCTAACAAAATAAAATAGCGACAATTGAATTTTTATAAGATACGATTGATTAAAAATGTTTTAATTTATTACCGTTGCTACAAAATAGCAATAAATACAAAAAAAAGAAAGGAAAATAAGACTTTTCTCATTCAATTTTTTCAACCACTTAGATAGTACCATATAGTACTCAGTACCTTCATAATTGGTCTATAAAAATCTGTATAATATAATCAAATAACCTATCAAATTTCATTAAATTCGATTTAATAGATTTCGCATATTTAGCAAACTAAATTTTTTTTAAAAATTGAAACTTATTAAAATCTCTGATTAAATTTCTGATATTATCAATATAAAAATTTAAAGGCTAATATGCAAGGGTTTTCAAAAGATAGTTTATTTGACATTGCTATTAAAAAATGTTGAGGTGATTCTTACCCTGGCTTAGCGGTGAAAGTAAAATAATTGAAAATACCGTAAAAATGTCAAATCTTTAAATGTCAAATGGCCAAATACATTAAATCGTCGTAATATTCTTCTACTTCTTCTTCTTCTTCTGTTGGTGTATATGCACATTCATATATCATATTATGTATATTTAAATAAATGCGGATTAATTAACTTTTTTGGTGAATTTTATAAATATGAGTATGATAACAACTTTTAACTATTTATTTATATACAGAATATACTACCTGCGGGTGCACTACCAAAAAAGTTACCAAAATTAGGTAACAATGACTGAAAACTTTGTCCTATTTGAGGTATTGTTAGGATAAATGATGAAATACCGTCCCCTAAACCTTGTCCAAATTCTTGAGGAGAAGGGAATATGCTGGTGACACTGGTAACGATGTTGTTGAAAACACCTACAACATAAATCTCGTATATATCAATAAAAATTTGAGAAACTGTTACGTCATGAATATAAAAAATCAGAAATGCAAAAGGTCTAAATTTTACTATAATGTGCCCCTAAGTTCCGTAATTAGATATAATTAGGGCTGATGAAAACGTCAACAACTAGCAACACATGAAAAGGAAGACTATATTGTACTGTGCAAAATGGAAGTGGAAAAAAGCACAAAATCAAAAGCAAATGTAAGTCAAAAGGAACTCAAATCTATCAAAGTTCTCAAAGAAGACGAGTCCATAATAATATTACCGACTGACAAGCGTAGCGCAACTGTAATGATGGACAAAATTCAATTCCAGGAAAAAAATCAAAGAATTAGTCACAAATGGATAATAAAATGATCCAACCAAAATCATTGGAAAATTAAATATACAAAACACTACATTCATTTAAGGAATACCGGATAGATTATCAAAGAAGAACACGAACTTCACGTGTAGAAGACGACAAGTTTCCTAAGACTCTCACGTAACAAGCATTATTATGATAGTAGCCTCTCATAACGCTTCAGCGTGCTTTAAGGGTGGTCATGGAGATTCGTCCTTGACCTGGACCAATCCTCCTCACCCCAATGAATTGTATACCCAAATGTTCTACTGGATGCAAGTATCATTCAGATCGAGGATTACTATTATGTGTGTAAGTGTGTGTATGTGTGGGTGTGTGTGTGTGTGTGTTTGTGTGTGTGTATGTGTGTGTATGTGTGTGTGTGTGTGCACTAATACCCACTATAGAAGGACACCTTAATTATGTGAAGTAGCAAAAATACACAAAGAAAACTTGTCTCTTAGACTAATTTGCAGCAGCTTAGGTTCTTCTTGCAACAAAATGTAGAAGTTACTCCTGGATATAATAGAACCATTAGCACATATTACAAAAAAAAATTACAGCATTTTCTTTAAAAACTAGTAGAAATAAATTACAATCCTAACAATATACTAGTCAGTTTTGATATTATCAGCCTTTTTACTAATGTGTATTTGAAAAAAAAAACAGAAATAATAAGAACTAAATTAGAGAGGGATAATACATTGACAACAAAAACCAAACTAAATGTATCAGATATACTCGTAATAACCATATGTACGATTAATTTCTCTTTTTAATTACACAGATGTCATCAGTTAATGAATAAATCATTTAATTATTAGTAAGAATTAGTTCTTCTGCGCTTTTTAAGTATCCTGAAATATAAGAGAATTTTGGGCTTCTTGGATATATACTTAACATACTAACCTGGTTGTTGTGCTTCTGACGATTGATGTGATTGTCCAAAAAGATTTTGAAATGGTCTGTTTCCAAAAAAGTTAGAGAGAAATGGTCGGTTTGGTCTATTATTATTATGGTTTTCTTCCAAATCTATAAAAATATAAAGGATGATTTACGTTAACGTAAAAAGTATGAATATACTTGGAGCATATCATTATTTAATCGAATAAACTGTGACTTATGATGTATCAAATAGGTGAATGATCACAAAAATATAATTTTTACAATACTTTTAACCTGTGGGTTGAACATTGCATTGCAAAAAAATATGATGTTTTGAATCAAATCATAATGCTTAATTATAACAAAGTTAATCATGAATAAACAGACGATATTAAGAACAATCTAAGAAATTTAGAAGAAAAACTTTGTGTCTCAGCCTAAATATATTTAACATCACATAAATTTTATTTAAAAAATTCTTTTTAAAAGATGTAATAATATAAAAACCCTATCGGGCTACATCACAGAACCTTTTGGGAATCGATATTCCACCATCAGTGCTTTTATAGTTTTTATATGTTTAAAGCCATTAAATATCGGGGTAAAAACCCTTTAAATATAGATAAATTAATTTGAAGTTACATTTTGGCCAATAATAAACTAAGATGTTTAAGTCATAGGCGGAATTTACTTCATGGAAACTTGGGACTTTAACACTGCGGTTGCTAGGCCCTTAGACGAAGTGTCTAAGAGGACTTGTTGATAGCAACTGGAAGTTGCTATCAACAAGTCTTCCAATATATATATATATATATATATATATATATATATATATATATATATATATATATATATATATATATATATATATATATTGTTATGATAATCAAAATTTACTTTACCGAAATTTTTATCTATTCTTCTTCACAGAAAAGTTAAAAAAAAATTAAATTGCACCGAGCCATCATAACAAACATAACAAACATTTAGTTCTAGAGTTACAAAAATTAATATTTTGGAGTCATAAATAAAGGATCTCTAAAAGAAGTACACCCTAGACTAAAAAAAAGTGGTACAGTAGGCGGTCTAGTGGTACAAAAGGTAGTGGTACTGTAGACTGGTATGAAGCTTCATGCTATATGTCTGTATTTTTAAATAAAAAAAATATGAAACGTTTAAAAATCAAAATAACAAATTATGGAGCAGTGTTCGGTACTGAAGTCTAGCGAGGAACTTTATAACATATCTGTATTTTTAAAATTTAAATAATATTGTTACGATAAATATGACTCATATTTAAGCTAACATATTTTTCTAACACGTATTTTGTAGTAGGTAATTATCCACGGGTCTCCCTCCGATAAAAACCTGTTTGGTTCCATGGCGTTCGAGAAAGTTCAAGAAAGGTCACCATCCGGTTCGAGGGAACTTCAGATAACGGTGAATTAAATATATATAGAGGATCTTTTTGCTTGTAGATAGTTGGTCTGAAAAGAATACTTGTATCGAGTCGAGTTTGAATTGTAACGCGGAAATAAATTATATAAATTAGAATAGTGTAAATAGTGTAAAATAAATTAAGTGTAAGATTATATATATAAATTAAATAAAGACTCTAATAAACTAAGTGTTAGAACATTTTATAATAAATAAAGATAATAAATTAGATTTATAATAATACTTCAATATATTTAAAATTACATAAAGTAATTTTAATATTTATTTATTTTTTATATTTTAAACAAATTCAATAAATTATTGTGTTTGCTCCTAACGTCATCTATTAACGTATTAACAAAGTATAGAAGCATACGTTGTTTACTTATGAGAAACCTGTCAAATTCTTACCAAATATTAATAATAAATAACTATCATGTTATAGTAAATTTAATTTTTATATGAACTGAACATATTTAAAAATAATAATTGTATTTATATGAAATTATTCTAAAACGACAATTATTATAAAAAGCATTTTACTGTAGAGAAAAAAAAAAGGAATACAACGCCAGCCAGTATAGAAGCTTCGGTTTAAAAAGGAAAATTTTAAAATGTGTTTGATCATAAATAGTAAATTTTATAAACTCGCAAAAGTGAGCCGAAGCTGTAATTTTTTTTTGAAAAATAAAAATAATTCATATATTTTTAATTTCAGAATTCTTACCTGTATCTTCTGATCCAGTACCGTGGTGATTTCCACCCAATCCTGGTTTATTACCAAATCCTGGTTTATGATGATTTCCGAATCCTGGTTTGTGATGTCCACCAAAAATTGGTCTATGAGGTTTATGTCCACCCCCGTAGGTGATAGCATTATCATCTTGAGATGGATAGTGTGACTCACTTTCACTCGCTGTTCCGCAATTAATATTGTATTCGTAGTTATATCCGACATTTATATAGGAAATGTCGAGAAATGTTTTTCCATTACCATCAGTTTTATAAATTTTTACTGGTTTTTTTCCGAATTTACAACCTGAAGCTGTACCAGAGTCTGTAGGTATTTTTATTCTAGCTTGATATTGTTCCTGATGAAAATTATTGGGTAGGTCTTTACCATTTTCTCCTGGGGGAATAGTATGGCCAACATGAATTAAGATAAAAATTACTATAATTGTGTACTCCTAAAAGACATAATATATTATAAAGACCAAAAACGCACAAAAAAATATAATATATTTTGGATCACCCAGGCGAAAAGTTGTTCAATTTTTTTAAACAATTTTTTTTTTAAACAAATTGTAACAATCAATTTTTTCGGTCCGAACAATTTTTTTTTAAATTTTTTGGACCATTCTGAACAAAATAGGTATCCAGTAATTTTGCTGTAAACTAGATCGTTTTCAAGTCATAAACAATTTAAAACTAAACAAAAATGCAAAATTACGATTTCCAAAACTCAAAAACACAACTAAAAAATATTATTTTTATATTCAACAATGACCTTAATTTAAGCTCAAACCTTGTTCTATCATTTCCCGATAAGTGTTTTGGGCATATTTAATTGTCAAATATTGTATTTTAATCCTTAATGAAGCGCTTACGACAGGGCGGGAACTCGGGCTGCTGCTTGTATACGAGAGAGTATCAAGATCTAGGACACACATTTTTGGTAGTTTAAATTCTCATTTTACAAATGAGCGCCCGCCCTGCCATACGCGCTTCATTAGATTCATTTTTTAGGTCTGTTAGATCATTATAAACAAAAAAGATCTGTCGTAAGTTTTCTCTAAAACTACGATTTTCAAGGCTTAAAACTACAAGTAAAAGATATCATTTTTAAAACCGTTAAGTGGCAAGAAGTCCAAGTCTTCTTCTATCAGCTCCTGATGAAAATTCTGGGCTTTTTTCCGCGCATGACTGGGCTGGCGCTTATTTGTACAATGAGAATTCAAACCAGCAAACATTTGTGCCCTAGATCTTGTTTCTCTCTCTCTTATAAACGCCACAGCCCAGGCGCCCATCCTGTCATTAGCGCTTCATTACCGATTAAAAAAAATTTTAAATAAATAAATTAAATACTTATATGCAAATAATAGAACAAGCTTTGAACTTGAATTTAGGTTCTTGGTGAACTCCAAATTATAACCTTTTAGTTGTGGTTTTGAGCTTTAAAAATCGCAATTTTGCTTTTTTTTGTATTTAATTTTCTATAACTCGAAAACGAACAAGTTTACAAAGAAATTACACACAAACTTTTTGTTCAGAATAGCCAAAAAAATTTAAAAAAAATGTCCAGGTTCAAAAAAAGCATTGTTAAGTTTGTTTAAAATAAACTGTTTAAAAAAATTTGAACAACTTTTTGCCTGGGAAAGCTCTTGATTCTTATTTTGGGGTATCTCCTGAAAGTGATTTTTCCGAACGAACCCGGGTTTTTTCCTTGTCTAACAATGACTTTCTTGTTTGTTTGTTTTGGTCCTAATGTATCCTTACTTGCTCGTAATAAGATGTTAAGAAAGACAAGGTGATTTATTGTCATCCATTCTCTTCAATTTGTTTTAGAAAAATTTCAAGAGAAGCGGGTATAGCTTGCATTTACTGATATAGTAATACTAGTAAGAAGTAAAAAAGGAATTCCAACAAAAAAAACCTTGACAAGTAGTAAAAAAAGGAATTATACATCAACGATATAATGATATAACAGAATGAAATACTTATACGGATTTAAAATGAGCTTCCTTAAAAATATTAAAACATTTGATTGACACTTGACTAAAATTGTGTTTTCAGCATCTTAACAAAAAAAACACTACGTTGTGAAAAAATTAAGAAAAAGTTGTAGAAACTGGTGTTAAAAAACAAGAAAATTTGAAAACTAATGAGGCCACAAAAATTTATATGTAGTGGAAAATTCCTTAATCATGATCTCCTTTAAAATAAGCAATAGTTAGTTACAATATTTTTCATTTTAGGTTAGATTTATATATAAAGCATATTATATATTTTTTCAAGCGATTTTCAACGAACTTCTTAGTTACTTACTGTTTTTAACATAATAATTTAAAACTCCCACACTTGCTATCACTAAACCAGTCCAGTCGTAAGATCTTTGAGTACTGGCCAAAAGAGACTTCGAAAGCGAAAGTACGTTGGCTGTGTTATGCAAACAATTTTATTACACAATTTTGGATCGTTTTATGACAGATTCTACGAACTAAGTTAAACGTAGTGGGTTAGATTATTTTTCTGTTAAAAACTTTTTAATATTGGGGGATTTTTTCAGACATGTATAAACAATAATAAATGCTTTAACTATACAGGATGGTGCAAATGAAAGTAACGAATGCGTTACTTCGTAAGCCAGCGAAAAGAAAAATCCTGAACCTTTCGATTTTCATTATTACACACACAACAGGCTATTCATAAGAATACCGTTTTATTTTTGACGTTATCTATGTGAGCGTGATGACATCATTGCTCCAATTTTTAAATGGAAATGTGAGTGTTGTAATACATTATTTGAAAGGTCTTTTAAGTACCTATTTAGCCATATCGATGTGGGCTATTCTGCTGACACGGGCTAAGATCGTCGCTTTTCATCCCACATATATAAAATTGGAATACTTAGCTGCCCTGTCTGTATTTGTGATAACAAGGTGATAACGTATCTATTGGTGATCTAAATCACATATTCCTCGAGTGTTTACTAAACTTACGGTTCTCTTTAATTCTATATTACGAACTAATTCACAATGAGTTTCCATTGGCGCTAAATATTACAGCTTTCCTGCTTTCTTCGGATACATTGGTACTTGATTCCATCATAAATTTTAGTGCAAAAATAATGTAGTATTTGGGGTAATAACAGTGTAATAACAAAAATATATAGAGCAACTAGACCGGTGATAGCATACGGAGCGGAAGTAATGTATCTTACGAAAAAAGATGAAGAAAAACTAAGAATTATTGAAAGAAAAATTATAAGAATACACGGCCCAATAAAGACAGAATAAGGAGAATATAGAAGACGAATGAACCATGAAATAAAAAATATAAGCGAAAAGGAAGACATATGTTTATGTCTTACATTTTCTTTTGTTTTTTTTTTGTTACTTTTTTTACAGACAAATTAGCTTTTAACGTAGATTACAGTTTGATGATAAATATTCTGAAATGGAAAATGTTGATATGTGGCGAATAAAACATTCATGAAATTAAAATTAAAGAATTTATGTCTATTAGGTTGCCAATGACATTATTTCAAATGCTTATAAAGGAAATTCACAGCGTATGGAATAGAAAAACAATCCATTGCAGTACAAGAATTAAGCGAAATGCTTGCTTTAGTTATTTGCCCATCAGGAATGTTTGTTCATCAGGAATATCGTTTTTTAGCTGCAACACCTGATCGACTCATAGGTAATATTATTGCCCAAATTAAATGTCCAATTTCAGCAAATATTTATGACTTAAAGATGCAATAGAGAAGAAAATACTAAAGTATATGGAAGTGAAAGATAATAGATATATTTTAAAGAGAAATCACGCATATTATTATCAAATTCACATAATAGAATTATGTGTAATGCTTCTTTAGAAGCTGTTTCAGATAAAAATTATAATAAAAATCTTGCAATTTAGGTAGCATATTTTCCCACAGTTTTACATCTTTATAGATCTTTTCGAATAAAATACCTTTTGGGGTCCATATTACAAAGTAACAGTATTCTCTATTAGATATAAATAACTGTCCCTGCACTTAATAGTAATAGGAATCAGTTCGTTTCAAATGCAATTGATCATCAATTAGTTGGCAACATTGAAGTTTTTTTTGTTCGATAGCTTCTTCAGGTGTAAGTTCTCTTGCTTTATATGGACATTTGATTTCGACTACGCCTAAGTCACCTATTAAACCATCAGGACTAGCTGCAAGAAAGGGATATTCATCATGTCTGAAAAGGCCTGATAGTTCAATATTTATATTTAAAATTGTTTCTAACATTTTTTTGCTTTAGGTTCGTTGGCAATTCCGTATTCCGTAAATCTATTTCCACAAAACGTTGGATTCAATATTGCTTTCACTGTTTTAGTTCTGTCTGTTTTGTCTCGCAATTTACATATTTTTCCGAAATTGCTGGAGGTTAATCGTTGTTGACGTTCAATAAACCATGCAGCACTATTATTTTGAGTCGTTGTATTATTAAAAATCTCTGTTCTTTCTGAGATATTTTTTTGTAATTTTTTTAAAAATTCCAGTTTTTTTGCTTCGAAGTCTTCATCTGACAACTTAACTAACTCTTCTGCATTTAGGCCATAGTCTTTATCAGGTTGATTATTACTTTGTTTTTAATATATTTTTTTTGTCTATTTGTTTGTTGGACCCATTTTTAAATTTTTTTTGAGCAAATAAATTTTGGTAATAACCAGTTGGACTTTTGCTTATATTTTGCAATATATTATTTAAATAATTTTCCCGTGAATCATATGAGACTGCTGCCGCTAAACACCTTAACTGATAGCCACCTCTCATGGTGTGATTTACACGTTTACCTCCAACAAATTTTGCTATAACAGAATTGAAGGTTTCGGCGTTATTATTGGTGGCGCTTTTTATCAAACTTGTTGCATGATATTTGAGCCTATTGCTGAATGATATAATATTGGACAACAAACCACACTCTTGCATTTCAGGAATCTAATTAATTTCCTGGTCCAAATTTTGTTTTTGACAAAAAAAGCGGCACAATTTTTATGATCGTCGAACACGTGATACGCAGTGTTTTCAATATCTTGTTGTAAACCAAGTATTTTTAGATTGTCACTGGAATTGTTTTCCCTGTGATATTTGACAGCACAATCAATTGCCGTTCGTAGATGTTGTATATTACTTTTTAGTACAGATCTTAATAGTATAGGAAAAGCTTTTCCCGCAGAACTGGGTTTTTTTGAAGACTGTTTTCTAAATCGATTGACAAAATTGCTTAATAAATGGTTTTTGTACCATCTTCTTGCCCATGCAGCATCAGCTATTACACTAATAACAGCTTTGTTGTCTTCTGGATCAACTTCATCCCATTCTCGTGCCAGTCTTTCTTCCTCTTTTCCAGCAGCTAACATCAACACCATGGCTGTATTATAGAAATTGTCCGTGAGCTTCTCTTCTGTTTTTTTTAGATGCTCTTTGACATCACTGGCATATTGAGGGTCGAACACCATTCTTTTAAATTGGAATATCCTAATCTAACCAATATTACTCCAGTTACAACAGCAGTATTAATTGGAGTCTGTTGCGAATGTGGATCATCCGTTAAAACTTCCACAGTCGATTTGCAGATATTACATTGAAATAAAAAAGTTGATTTCAATCCCTTTCTGGTTTCTTTTAACAGTTCTACTGTCCTACCATCACAAGAAAATAGTCCACAGTGTGGAAAACTTAGCAGAGCTTTGGAAAATTGACAGACGTCTATAATTCTTCTTCCACAAATTTAAGAAATTGACCTAAAAATAAAATGTTTATGCTCCAACTCTGCCGAAAATATATTTTACTTACAAAGTTTCCATTTGCCCTGATTTTTCAAGAATCTGAAACTCTTTAGAAACGCCTTCTGTTCGAATTCCAGAATCCACTTGGCCATGCCTACAAAAAAGCAATTTTGTTATTAAGAGAGTCAATGGTTTTTTGCTTACAGAAAAATTTAAACAAGATAGAACTTTTTGTAATTTCATTAAGAAATGTTTAATAAACAACACATCAAAAAGTTCTTCTCCAAAAGTGGGTGCTTTATTTTTATTAAAAAAATTAACTGCGAAATTAGTTGTTTTCTGAAATACCTACAAAAATATTAGTTTTAGATAAATTTTAGAAAAAAACTGACTTGACCGTTGAAAAATAATTTTACACAAAAAACCTCTTATACAGTGATGAGCGTCTAATAACTGGCAGAATAACGCAAAAGAAGGAAAACATAAGACTCTGTAAAATGAATCGAGATGAAACTAGTAGAGTTGGGAAATTTAGCGATAGAATTCAGCATAATCAAAAATAAAATATAAACGTTTTTTTATCAAAGTAAAATAAAGTAAAATTGTAACGAGTCCGTTACTTAAATAATCGTTTACCTTCTTTTTGTGACTGGAATCTTTTGATTTAATTCTAAATTAAATTCATATTGAAATATTCTTAAACTAAATATTTAAATAACTCCCAGTAAATCTTATTTTCTAAGGTTGGCATTAAACTGCGCCCCCAGTGGTAAAATTCTGAAAGTACATCCAACCGACGACTTGTAGAATCACTTGTCAACTGGATGTGATTGAAGAAGGATCGCTTCGATCAGAGTAGTTGCGGCTGGGAGTGCCACTTTTTCCCGAATTTGGTTTAAGTTTATTTTATTGTGAAGAGCTGTTTGTTTTAGAAGAAATTATTTGAGTTATTTTGTTGTTTGTACGAGGATATTTTCAGTTGGATCACCCTAGCCGGTAAGATAAAATTACAAATAAATTATAAGGAAAAATCCTTCATATCATCCGCCATTGTTAGTAAAATTCAGACCTATTTTAATTTCGTCTTTGATAGGTATTTCATATATTTTATACATGTCATATTTCACCTTATTTCATTAAGGAAAAGTTTTATACCTAAATAAATTATAAGTATTAGATTCAATATCTCAAATTTTATTTCCTTTCAAGAGTGAAAGCACACAATTATTCATTTCAATTTCATACCGTTAAAACCGGCTAATATTTCTTTTTTTTTCCCTGTTCTATAATATATAAAGATCATGTTTTCCGTTAAAATTATCTATTTAATATATCCATACATTATAAAAACATTGTCACACCATTCGAAGGTCATTATTTACCGAAAACCATTAAGGTTTTTATTTCAATTTAAGGTCACTTACTGACATTTTTTGTATCGCCTTTCAAGGTTGATAACCCTTGTGTTTTTCCTTACCTTTTGTATGTACAAAGAACATGAAGTAACACAATTGTTCCTTTTAGCCTACTCCCAGAATCCAGTTACAAGTCAGGGGAAGAAATTTTTTTAGTTTTTGGGGTTATACTTACTTAGGACAAGGGGAAGAAATTTCAAGTTTATTTATGGAAATTAAGAAGAATTTTTAGTTGGAATTATTTGTCCAATAGTACCTGATCCAGGGAATCCAGGTTTGGTACCTTTTACCACCTGAGTCTAGTTCTCCACCGGATCATCTTCAAGGGGAACCTACGGAAACCGGCAGGAAGAACTTACTTTTATTTTTGTTATCATTCAATTATTTTAAATAACTTTTGCTACGTCCTCTTCAAGGTTTTAACTTTTGGTTCCACCTTTAATTTAAAAATATCCTTAATAATAAATATCTTCAATTTTTTAAAAAACATTAATCATTGTAACTTAATTTAATTATTTATTGTCTACCAAGGGATAAGGTTATAACTCTCCCTTGAATTTCTCTTTGTTAGGTTATCGTGTGCACACATATCCGGAGAATTTTCACTTAAAACCCTAAACAATTATTGAACGAAAACTAAACTATTAGTGAGTAGTATATAATTATATTTATTATTTATACATTATTATTGGGTATGACTTTTGTCACGATTTGAAATTAAGGGGTATATCAGGGGTAAATTGTTTTATAATTATATTCAGGGATTTTACTGTAAATATAGCTATAGTTAACTGTACATAAGAGGTGGTGGTTTAGTATATAAGTATTTAAAATAGTCTGTACCTAAGTTGGTAATTATTAAAGGTGTGGTTAAAATTTAATATTTCAATTAGCACCTATCTTTCATATTTCAGCAATCCAAGATATCTCGGAAGAAAACATTTAACTTCCTGGCGCCCAAGCATTCATTAGAGCAACTATTATCTTTCATCTGTTTATTTCTTGGTGGTTTTCTTGTCATTAGTTCTTATATCTTACGGTCTCTGTATTGCATGCAAATTGGCCGAATCCTTCTTTGAGTGTCAAGTGATCATTCTCCTGCATAGTCGCTAGCCAACACTTAATTCTGTTATATTTTAAAATTCATATTTACCTTTTTTTTATTTCTTTTACATAATTTATTTCTATCTAATCCCTTCCATCTTCCGTTATTCCACATATTAGTTCGTTGGTGTATCAAGGTGCATTTTAGAGTCCACCCTTTTGCTACACTGGATAGAGTCACCCAGACTCCTTAGCACAATTTTTGTTACCAAATGATGAATTCACCAATATTTTTAAAATTATGTATACTAAACAATTATTATTGTTTAAATAAAATTTATAAACAATTAGTGACGAAATCTGCGAGTAGAATTTTTTCTTTTAAGATTAATTACTATTTAAATGGGAAAGCCACAATTAAAGGTTAAAATACGTTTATTGACGTTTCAATTTCCACTTCGGAAATCGTTCTCAAAATACAAACATTAGTAAATTAAACAAATTTTGTTTTTTGTTACTTAGTGAAAAATTCTTCTAACAATTTAATTTTATCTGACTCATCTATATTGACAATTCAGACATACCTTATACATTTTAAAGTAGACGACTTTAAAATGATATTGCCAATATTGAGTTGCGTTCCTGGGACGACTTTACTTATAAGATAGTTCATTCGATTATATGAAATCAACTTTAACTTGAGAATATCCGTCAGAAAAGATCATAACATGTAATTCGTCTTTAAAAAGATAAATACATGCCATGATGACAGTAAAATTCTCCTGTTAGTGATTCCATAGTAAATTATGAGGGAAAAACCAGGAAAAAACCTCATAATACTATCCCGACATGGTAAGTATTTGATCGTGCATTTAGTTTACCCTCAATAAACACCAAATTCCGATTTTATATGTTTGTTATTTAAAAAAACATAAATTATGTATTCTGTATATGTTACTGACTTACCAATACTGGTACTTTCCTTTTAATAATTTCCTCTTTCAATATGGGTAACCAGATCCTACTACATTCTGCCGAGGAATTCGCGACACAATTGGTCTCATTTAGCATAATTAGAGCAGCTTCTTTGATTTTTCTCTTTTTACCATCCGTTTCTTTTAGGACTATATTTGAATCATTCCATTGAACCCTATGTTCATTATCCCATGCGTGTTTACAGATTTGAGATGTATCAAATTCTCTATTTTATAGATATATCTAATATAGATTAGAATTACATGTTATGATCTTTTCTGACGGATATTCTCAAGTTAAAGTTGATTTCATGTAATCGAATGAACTATCTTATAAGTAAAGTCGTTCCAGGAACGCAACTCAACAATATTGGCAATACCATTTTAAAGTCGTCTACTTTAAAATGTATAAGGTATGTCTGAATTGTCAATATAGATGAGTCAGATAAAATTAAATTGTTAGAAGAATTTTTCACTAAGTAACAAAAAACAAAATTTGTTTAATTTACTAATGTTTGTATTTTGAGAACGATTTCCGAAGTGGAAATTGAAACGTCAATAAACGTATTTTAACCTTTAATTGTGGCTTATTCCCAGTTAAATAGTAATTAATTTAAAATGCCACAAGAAAATAGCTTCAGAACAATATTCTTTTAACATATTTATAAACTAACAAATTACCCTATTTTATTTCGACAATATAATTTGGTATTTCCAAAATATTTGGGTATTGTCCAATAAATATAAATAATCAAATTCCATATTCAAATACTGCAAAATATTTAGGTATTACTCTGATCTCATGTAAAGAAGAAAAGAAAATAATAATTTTGATTGAAATACAAAAAAATGTACTGGCTGATTGACCAAAATTCTACGCTGTTTCTATATAATAAATTATTATTATATAAGCAAATAATGAAACAATAGTATTATTATAAAAACAGTATAAACATTTAAAAGGAAAATGTCACAAATCAACAGAAAATATTTCTATTCATATAAAAATTTAATCAAATTATAGGAACTTACTGCTTATTTATATAAAATTTCCTCAATCGTCGTCGACTTTTTCGTTTGGAACATAAACGTCTTCGTGAACTACCCATTTTAAAAACAATAAACACACTGGTTTGTCAAAAGTCGGAATAAGCCCTAATAATGTTATTCAACATTATTTATAACCCTCCCCCGAGAGGGTGTATACTTCTTACGTACCTGTCGGCGAGAATCCAGAAGCTATCGACAAGGACAGCCTATGCTGACCGAAAGCTTTTAGCAGAACTTTGAGATTTTTTAAAAAGTTTATACCAAATAGCTGCTTTGTGTTACATTTTATGTTAAAAATAAAAACAGATTCGGAAAGTGGATCAAATTCAGTAGTGCCCTATTTCAAAAAAAAATTTATTTTAACCAACAATATTTGAAAAAAAAATTGTTTATACAATTTATTAATTTACAACCAAATAGTGCACTAGAACTTTTTAAGACCTTTCATATAAAAAAAGAATCATCTCAATATCTGCCATAATATTTGCGTTATTTGATATAAACTTTTACATTGGAATTTAGCTATGCCCAGAATCGCAAGGAATGGCCTTAAACAGTTTATTAATTTACAACCAAATAGTGCACTAGAACTTTAAAGACCTTCCATATAAAAAAGATTCATCTCAATATCTGCCATAGTTTTTGCTTTATTTATTGCTAATAAAGAAGAAGAAACATTTCCTTATTTAAAATAATTTTTAAAATTAAGTTTTAGTATTAAATTAAGTAAATTTTACGATGGTTAGTGTAAATGTGTAAATGAACGTAAAAATTAATTTAGTATTCTAGGGTTAAGAAAGAGAAAAGGGTAAGTATTATTATTAAGTATATAGATATTCACAAACATAGGTAAACAGTAATTATGACAATAGTATTGAAATTGAAGCATCAAAACGAGACGCAGCCATAATTATCATGTTTAATTCTTTTCATAATTACATATTTTCGTACGTGAGTAAATGATGCGATTATTATTTAAAAATACTTGTACACTCGTTGAATTAAACATTTATTAACTAAAAATATTATAAATACGTCAGAAATATTTCTTTCTATTTGGAATTGTGAATAACGAAAGAAAGTAGGTTAACGTACCTACTCGTTCTGTCTGTTTTTGGCCAACCACCCACAAATCTTCAAATTAAGTATTTTAGCAAAATAATAAATTAGTAATAAAATCCTTGCAAACGTATATAGTATAGTTTAATTTAAAAAGAAATTGTTACAAGGTACTCAAATCGCAAAATTTAAATAAGTGTTGATAACCTGTTATTTATAGTTTGTAACGCCAAGGATGGCGTCTATGAAATAATGGCCATGTAAACTCAATTCGTTCTTACGATTTAGTTTTTAAATAAAAGTTAATGTCTCATTTGTAATTAATTACGCAAAACTATTATAACGGGTATCGAAAAGAAAGACAAAGAACGATTGTAAAGATTCTTTTGCCTACCACATAGGATATTGTTGCCGAGAGGGGGCATTTGGGCCTGTAGGACCCATCGCCGGCTCTGCGGACTTCTTCCTGTCCTCCGAATTAGACCGGGTGTTGACCATCTTTGCTTGTCACTGATAAAATGGTTTAATACTTCTACTGGTATAAAATAACGGTTACCGTGACAAGTATCTGTTATAGGTAACAGTTCCAAGGAGCAGTTACAAAATAACAGATCAAAAATAGAAAACAGAACAGGTAAAATAGTCTAAGTATTCCTTGACTTACGGAAGGAATAACTTAGTAAACAAGAAAAATAAAATGGTATAAAAGTACAATGCAAAGAAAATGTTTCTAAGTGTTTCTTGACTTACGGAAGAAACAACTTAGAATGAAAAGTAAAATACACAAGATAAAAGAATAGAAAAGTGCAGAAATATTCCTAAGTGTTTCTTGTCTTACGGAAGAAACAACTTAGGACAGAAATACAGATAAATGAAATATGTAAATATGAAACAAGGTATGGAAATATTTCTAAGTGTTTCTTGACTTACGGAAGAAACAACTTAGAGTGAAAACAAACAAGAGAATCAAATATGGAAAAATAAGAATACAAATACTTATAAGTGTTTCTTGACTTACGGAAGAAACAACTTAGCATAAAATAGAAAATGAAAGAGACAAATGTATTAAGAATTTTCTTATCTTAAGGAAGAAAATATCTTAGATAAAATATCGGAAATAATAATGCAACAATGATTATGAAAATATTTCTAAGTGTTCTTTTGACTTACCGGAAAAGAACGGCTTAAACGCACAATTAAAATAACAAGTCAAATATTCAGAGAAATATTTCTAAGAGTTCTTTGACTTACCGGAAAGAACTACTTAAACAAAGTACAAATCAAAATATAAAATAGAAAAAGCAAGATAAATATTTCTAAGTGTTCTTAACTTACGGAAGAACAATTTAGACACAAAATACAAGAAAAATAAACAATCAAAACAAATATAGATCAATATATTATTCTAACCTGAAAATGTCTGAATATACAATAATGCTAAAATAAAATGGTATATAAAAAATCAGAAATAAAACAATAACTTAGTAGGAACAATAATAGCACCGACTAGGTCTACAGTAGAAGAGGCAAGCTCGACTGACTGATGAGAGAAAATCTACCTGCTTTTATGTAAAACAAATCCTTTGTTTTACGTAGCGAAAGTGGAATTTCCCTGCATCGAATCAATTAGAAATTTGGATTTGGCCAACCTTGGAATTCCCAAGTATTTTGACCGATATCCAAATTCCTTGATGCCTCCGGCACGGCTGTCACGCCTCCGGAGGACAATATTACTATAGGGGGTTGAAAATTGCGGACAGAAATTATTGGGGTGGAGTTAGGGCAAGCAAAAAAACCGAAACGTTTCGAACGGCCACTCAGGGTTTATTTGGAGAATTGGGTCGTGGATAAATGAATGACAAGGGGACTGAAATGGGGTAACTACCAAAAACAAAACAAAAAGGGTACTTACATGAGTCTCCTGGACAAACAAAACACAAGAAGGTTCCCAAGCTATTTAAATTAAGGACGCCGCTTTGAAGAATCTTCCTGCTGGATGAAAGAAAAGGTTCTTCCTTCCTAAAAATACAAAAAAGGGTTTAGAGAGTTAGTTAAAAGAAATAAACAAAATGGTTTAGGGAAAAATTAAATATTTATTACTCTCTCACCACAAACAGTTACAAAGTAAATATTGCAAAAATACTATAATAATAGTTACAAAAGTAAATACAAAATAACAAAGAAAAAACACTTACTATATAAATAAGGGCGATAATTTGTAGCAGAATAAATTATTACGAATTAAAAATTAACTTTAAGTGAAACTCTGCATGGAGGTCAACCTTCTTTTAAAAAAACAAAAACAAAATCTCAAATATGATTAGGTATTTACCAATGTCAAAAAATAAAGCTAGCTGTCAGATGTCAATATTAAAACAGAACAAATAATATGACAGCTCGACCTAGACCACACCCTAGCATCTACAATTTTAATTATTACAATTTCTTAACCTGTATGAAAGCACTTATTAATCAAAAAAAGTATATTTTTACTTTAAAAGTTCAAACAAAAAAGTTAGCTGGGTTTCACTAAAATTTCTGGGCTTAGGAACTGGACTTACTAAAATTTCTGGGGGTGGAACTGGAGATTCACTGCCAAGCAAAAAACTGCATCTATAGTCTGGAACGACGACCAGGGACAAACAAAATAAAATTGGAAGCCAGCACTGAGACGCAAACTTTGGAAACTCGTTTCCTTAAAAACTCAACAATGGAACATGTGGGTATCTTTAAAATTTGTTGTAGACGACCCAAATCTCTTAGATACTTAGAAACAGTGATTACTCTTTCCAAACTGACACATTGCATTGGGTATAATTCACTATTTTCAACAAATTGTGAACAGCGTGTTCTCTTTTTAAAAATTTTTCCAAACCTAACTTAAACTGTAACTACTAACTGCTCACTACATATTTTCCACAGCATAAGACGAAAAAACACAAAAAAATTACAAATTTGACGAAAAATTTGGACTAACCTGAAACCAACTGCCCCTGACAGCGGCCTCAGCAAAAGTCCTGTAATTCTCTTCCCCGCAATACTTTCTCAGAGATCTAAATGGATGTTTATTTGAAACGCAATATTAAGCGGAAAATGATCAAAGAAAATACCAAAGAATATGTGTCTGTAATATATAAACAAACTTTAAAATGCGTTTATATCAACTCCAGCGATGCAAAAAGATTGAAATACATTTTCGATGTTTTAACATATACGGGATGATTTCAATATATACCAAAGAATTTTAAAAATGCTACCCGATTAATATACAACGCAGACTTAAAAAATAGAAAATGCACAACCAAAAACCCCCAAAAAAAGAAAGAGAAGTCTCAGGATCTAAAAAGAAATAAAAATGATACTAAACCCAGTAGGGGGAAGTGGGGGAGACTGGTACACATTATTTGTAGAGTAAAAAAGGGTGCATAAATTGTTATACATATTACATGAGTCATCTAGTATCAAAATCGCTAAAACGCCATTTTTCCAGTTTTGAAATATGTACTTCCCTGGATTCGACTCATTAATACCTATCGTCTGGTAGTAACGTTCAGTATTTAAACAGCCAAAATTTTGCCTAAAAAACATCACAAAGTTTGCCTTTCGTTTCAAAGTAATATAAGTTTTATGAGATTTCCGTATCAAAACAACCATGTTTAAAAGAGCCAATCAGTAGACTTTCTTCCATCACGTGACCTAAAGATCGTACACAAGAAACATGGGCAATTCACTTTTATCAGTTTGCTATTTACAAATTTTTAGCATTTAATAGCACAATAATCGAAATTTAAGAACTTTCAAATTAATACAAAAAAATGGATATTTCACCGGTGCTAATAACACCAACTAAATGCCGAAAAATAATTAGACAACCTAAAAAATGAAAATCTAATGTTAAGAAAAGTTGCAGGTAAGTGTACTACTTAAAACAATACGATTGAAACCTCTATTTGAATTTAATATCTCTTGTTTTTGATTCACTAATTTTTCAGGAGATCTGAAAACAGTTTTGTTTCTATTTCAGATACATCGGAAAACTACCAAAACAACCGCAGTGACAGCACAAATCAACAACTTTTGAGTGCAGAAAATTGAAACTTAGTCAACTTGCAAAAGTCAACTAACGATTCTACTCCAGTTCAACAAAGATTGCACAAGATGCATTTATATTAAATAGTATTAAAATACAGAATGTAAAAAAGACGACGTAAGCAGCAAGAATTGCAAGAAGGGAGGTCCAGGAGATCAGCGAAAACAACGGCATGCAAATATCTTATTAATTTAAATGATATTACAATTGTAAATGTCTGACTAAAGGCATTTCTGAATATATTTCGTCTCACACAACAAAGAGTTAGAACAATCATTGAAAATTATAAAAAGGACAATAATGTACCCATTGAAAGGAGGGATGGAGACAGAATGACAACAAAATTTTTAAATAAGAAGCGAAGTGTTATGGCTTTTATAAGAAAGCTAAAATGTATTGAGTTACATTATTGCCGTAGCAAATCCGAACGGAGATATCTGAAAACTTAAACCTTACTAAGCTCTACCGTTTTTACTTAAGTGATCCGTCAAATGAAAATGTTTGAGGGTTTTTCCTGGAGGTGTTTAACAAAAATTTCAATTTAGGCTTTTGTACATCACGTACAGACATGTTGCTGGACAGAGGACCAAGACGTGAAATCTTTTAATAATGTAGCCTCTGCAATCTGGCATCGTATATGCCAAACAGATATGCCAAAGGTAACTACTCAAAGACTTGTGTGTGATGGATGTGGTGGTCAAAATAAGAACAGGGTTGCGCTTACTATGTGCTTGACATGGTTATGCAAGCGAGTTCCAGTGAATATAAAGACAATGGGGCTATTATTTCCTGTTAGAGGGCACTCATTTATCATCCCGATAGGATATTTGGGCTGATTAAAAGACAAATAAGTAGAATAATAAATAAATAGAAAATTTTCTTGAAATTATAGCAAATTCTGCAGAATATTACGAGAAAATGAAAGATTATACCACGGTTTTGTTAGCTGACCAAGATTTTAACTTTTTCGATAGGAAGACCGAGGCTGATAGCTTCATTAAAGCTACAAGACAGTGGCATTTTAAACTTTCCGAATTTCAACGACTTTATCTGCAGCGATCCATCAAAAAACCTGGAGCCATTTTGGTGAAGTGTGATCCAATTTTCAACGTTTCAACTGGAGTGTTTCGAAGCTTAACCAAGATTAAAGAAAGGTTATCTTGAAATTAATTTTGGAGACATTATTCTACAAATATAAATAAAATAAAATAATAATTTAAAATTTTATCGTTTAACAAATTTTATATTTTAAATAGAAAACCTTTAATATGAATAATTAAATTTAAACAACAATTGTTATCATAAAATATTCAGTATGTCTAAGGACACAGGATAATTGTGAAAATAAGCGGTTATAATTAATAATGGGTGTGCTTTCTGCGTCAGTTTAACGAGTACTGTTGTTAGACAAAAAATCGGTTTGTATTTTTAGAATATTATAAAAATTAAGTCTTCCTCTTACGCTACTTTCCCATTGTTGACGATCATTATAGCAACTTGCATGTTGACCGCTGCACGAAATAGACCTACTGTAGATCTGTTAAACCATACTTATGAAGAACACTAGCAAGCAAAATGCGCAATTAGCAAAAGTATGGGAAAAAGAGCAAATGTCTGAAAATGAGAAACCGCTCTGCCTATTGCACAAAAAAAGGGAGATCGGCTTGAATGTAACAACTACAAAGAGATATCTCTCTTAAATACCATATATTAAATACTCTAATATAATTTTAAACGGCTGAAATACTCTTAAGAAATTTTGGGGGAATATCAAGTTGGATTCAGACCTGTTCGGTCAAAAATTATCCAAATATTTGTATTAAGAAAGTTCCTTAAAAAAAACCAGAGAGTTTTATATCGGCACCTAGCACCTATTTGTAAATTTCAAAGCAGCTATGATAGCGCAATACAAAACAAGTTCTTCTTCTTCTTCCTCTTGATAAGCAATTCTGCTTGTGCATTGGCAGATTAATACCCCTATGAAAGGGTCTAATCACTTTAAATATTCACTTTAAATCAAGACGAAAGATTAAGAGGCTATCGTTACAAATTAAAGAGGGAACAAACTACTGCAAGGTCCAGGGTGAACTTCTTGCCAAATAGAATATTTACTATCTGGAACAATTTGGATCAATACACCATAATAGCAACTAGTGTTAACATCTTTAAAAATAAACTTGATAGCGCTTTATTTATTTATAGGATTGTGTTATTTTAGGACCGCATTATTTATTTATTGTTTCAGAATTTTTGTATGATGTACTTAATTGTAACTTCATATTTGGTATTAGTTTTAAAAGGATATTTTTCTTTGTTTTTTTTGCATAATAGGAGCTCGCTCCTCTGTCCTTATTTTTTATATAATAATAATAATGTGGGAGTTTTTATCAGTTCTTCTATCAGGCGCGGCCCCCTGCGAATGGGGGATACTCTCTGGGTATTTTTAGCAGTGATACCCAGAGGGTAGCATGGTTACCTGCTGTGGAACAAAAACTGACACCTGGCAGTAGGTATAAAATGCACACCCATGAAAATAGAGATTAATAATTTATGTTTAAAAAGGGACGCCGCTTCGAGGTGCCAAATTATAACGAAATAATTATTAGAAATGAAAAATATATCTTTTTAAATGAAACTCAAAAAAGGGGTTAAACAGTTAGTTAAGAGAAACAAAAAAAAGGTTTAGGAAAAAAAATTAAACATTTATTACTGTCTCGCCACAAAGAGTTACAAATACAGATAATGCAAACATAATTTCTATATAAATAGTTACAAAGATTTATGCCAAAATAACAAAGAAGAAAACTTATATATGTCCTATTCGTTTACAACATTTGTTTACTAGTGGGAATTGCTACAAAACTTACAAAAAATTATTACTGGACTATAAACTGTGGCAGAAATAAATTATTACAAATAAAGAAATATCTTTAAAATGAGACTATTCATATAAGTTAAACTTTTTTAAAAAGAAAACAAACTAATGTCAAAAAATAAAACTAGCTGTCAGATGTCAATACTTAAAATTTAAAACTGAAAATAATTATGACAACTATGGCCACGTCCTAACACATATAAGTCCAATTATTACAATTTCTTTATTTATGAAAGCAATTATTATTATTATTTAAAAAATGTCTATTTTTTCTTTAAAAGTTCAACACAAAAGAGTTACCTGGATTTCATAAAATTTCCTTACTTTACATATTTTCTGAGGTTGGAACTGGAGATTTACTGCTACACAAAAAAATGCTTCTAAAGACTGGGACGACGACCAGGGATAGGAAAATGGGGATGAAAGCTAGCACTGGAACACAAACCTTGGAAAACTCGTCTCCTTAAAAAACTGAAACAGGTATAACTGAACACAGTGGCAACATGTGGTTATCTTCAAAATTGTTGTAAAAGGCCACTTTACAGATCTCTCATATGAGATACGGCATAAAACAAAACACAGTGATTACTCGTTCATAATTGACACATTATTTTAAGTAAAAATCACTTTTCTTCACAAATTTGCCGGTTCTCTCCAACTAAATTAAACACGACTGCTTTCAATGGGCCATTTTCCAAACCTCACTTTAACTACACATGAACTTTACACTGCTACACATTTTCCATAAAAAGGGACGAAAAACAAAAAACATTACAAATTTGATGTAAAAATTTGGACAAACGCTGAAGCAAAAAGCTTAACTTGGTATAAACAAAATACTTAGACGGGAACGGGAATGCAAAATATCCTAAAAGCGGCTTCGATCAAAGAATACCGAGAAAATATCCATCTGTGAAATATAAACAAACTTTAAAAACGTGTCTATTATCGACCTCGGTGACGCTAAGAGGAATTGAAAGATTATTTTTCGGTATTTTAACTTGTACGAAAGGAAAGAGAAATACACTGAAATTACTCTTCGGTGTTGTAACGTATACGAGGGGATTTCAATATATACCAAGGAATAGAGTAGACACTATTTGACTAAATGTGCGGAAACATGAATATCTCTAAAAAACAAGAAGATGGCCACTTTGCCTGTTCTACGTCATTTTAAATATGTGATCCAAATATGTGATCCAAATTTCAACGTTTCAACTGAAGTGTTTCGAAGCTTCACCGAGATTAAAGAAAGGTTATCTTGAAATTAATTTTGGAGATATTATTCTCCAAATGTAAATAAAATAAAATAATAATTTTAAATTTTATCGTTTAACAAATTTTATATTTTAAATAGAAAACCTTTAATATGAATAATTAAATTTAAACAACAAATATTATCATAAAATATTCAGTATATCTAAGGACACATGATAATTGTGAAAATAAGCGGTTATAATTAATAATGGGTGTGCTTTCTGCGTCAGTTTAACAAGTACTGTTGTTAGACAAAAAATCGGTTTGTATTTTTAAAATATTATAAAAATTAAGTCTTCCTCTTACGCTACTTTCCCATTGTTGATGATCATTATAGCAACTTGCATGTTGACCGCTGCACGAAATAGACCTACTGTAGATCTGTTAAACCATACTTATGAAGAACACTAGCAAGCAAAATGAGCAATTAGCAAAAGTATGGGAAAAAGAGCAAATGTCTGAAAATGAGAAACCGCTCTGCCTATTGCACAAAAAAGGGAGATCGGCTTGAATGTAACAACTACAAAGAGATATCTCTCTTAAATACCATATATTAAATACTCTAATATAATTTAAACGGCTGAAATACTCTTAAGAAATTTTGGGGGAATATCAAGGTGGATTCAGACCTGTTCGGTCAAAAATTATCCAAATATTTGTATTAAGAAAGTTCCTTAAAAAAAACCAGAGAGTTTTATATCGGCACCTAGCACCTATTTGTAAATTTCAAAGCAGCTATGATAGCGCAATACAAAACAAGTTCTTCTTCTTCTTCCTCTTGATAAGCAATTCTGCTTGTGCATTGGCAGATTAATACCCCTATGAAAGGGTCTAATCACTTTAAATATTCACTTTAAATCAAGACGAAAGATTAAGAGGCTATCGTTACAAATTAAAGAGGGAACAAACTACTGCAAGGTCCAGGGTGAACTTCTTGCCAAATAGAATATTTACTATCTGGAACAATTTGGATCAATACACCATAATAGCAACTAGTGTTAACATCTTTAAAAATAAACTTGATAGCGCTTTATTTATTTATAGGATTGTGTTATTTTAGGACCGCATTATTTATTTATTGTTTCAGAATTTTTGTATGATGTACTTAATTGTAACTTCATATTTGGTATTAGTTTTAAAAGGATATTTTTCTTTGTTTTTTTTGCATAATAGGAGCTCGCTCCTCTGTCCTTATTTTTTATATAATAATAATAATGTGGGAGTTTTTATCAGTTCTTCTATCAGGCGCGGCCCCCTGCGAATGGGGGATACTCTCTGGGTATTTTTAGCAGTGATACCCAGAGGGTAGCATGGTTACCTGCTGTGGAACAAAAACTGACACCTGGCAGTAGGTATAAAATGCACACCCATGAAAATAGAGATTAATAATTTATGTTTAGGGTCGCTGATTGGGGATCGCCAGGGCACGTCTGGAGCCGGCGCTGGACGTGACAGCATGCGGGACGTCGGTAGCAGGGTGTTGAGGAGGCGGGCCCCTGTCATACAATTAGCTACAGCCCAACAACAACAACAACAACCACAAGTGAGCCAATCAACAACAAGAGCTCCACTCGCTGAAGGTGCTGCGCTGGAACATTAGCCGGCGCTCACTCAAGCGGGACGACCGAGGCAGCGCATGAAATGTTTCTATAACAAGGTGACGAACATCGGTCGAGAAACGATCGGCTATCGACAACAACTGTATGCCAAATTTTGCAGGGAGTACCCAGAGATTCAAGTATCTGAACAGCGAATAGCAGATCAATTCCGGGTAATTATAAGAAATAATCTTATCCCAGAGGCTAGACGCGATACTATCAGAAGCGAAGGCGAACGGGAGATTCATAACCAAGAGCTAGCTGTGGATCAAGTCCATAATGAAATCCCTAATGAGCAGATTCCTGAGCCCCTTATACAAGAAACTTAACCTGTTAATACGCAGCAGGACAACAACGAGTTGCACCATAGGCTGGTACGAGAAATGGCACGTGCCGTACAAGAGTTTAATGGTACAAACCCACTTAGCAGACCACCGCTACCAAAAATAAACTCTTGTAAGAAACTAGGTGCGCTGTTACAAATTATGAACACTGAAGTCCTACCCAATTATATCGTGGAAGCCCATACATTAGAATATTTGCATATGCTAATTTACTGTGCAGCAACAGCAATTGCTAATGTTATGGGCATTCAGATCAGAATACGACGGGGAACTAATATCGGAAGGACTGAGAACAGAATTGCACCCTGGGAAAAAAGACTGTTGAGGAAAATTGAATTATTGCGCAGGGATATTGGACAAATTACAGAATAAATCCGAGGAGTAAGAAGTCGAAAAGTAATTAAAAGAACTGAAGAAATCATTCTGAACACTCCAAGACACTCACAACATGATCCAGAAAACAACACAGCTCAACACTGCCTAGACACATTAAAACAAAAACTCTCCATTTATTCAGGTCGCCTAAGGAGATACAAAGTCAGTAACAACCGTAAATGCGACAATATACTTTTTGAGAATGCAGAGAAGGCTTTCTATAAAAAACTGAATTCCAGTGTAGAAAATGTAAGTAAATCCTACCCAAGCCAAGAAGAAATTCATGAGTTTTGGGGAAACCAACTTTCGACGCCAGCTACTCATAACAACAATGCTGGATGGATTAAAGACACGACGAACAACTGTCAACACTACAGGAATATTCCTTACGAGTCTTTCACCACTGAAGAAGTCTCGAACATTATCAAAGAGCTTCATAACTGGAAATCTCCTGGACCAGACGGAGTTCAAAATTTCTGGCTAAAGAAGTTTTAGAGCGTTCATGAGCTTTTAGCAGTATTGATTAATAATATTATTTCTAATTCACAGGAAATACCATCATTTCTTACTCAGGGAACCACTTATCTAATACCGAAGGATCAAAATAACACCCAAGATCCAGCCAAGCACCACCCAATTACTTGTCTTCCAACTTTGTACAAATTGGTCACATCCTGTGTGGCCCAGCGTATCTACCAACACTGTGCTCTGAACAATATCATAGAGCCTCAACAGAAAGGATGCGCTAAGGGCTCCATGGGCTGCAAAGAACAACTTATCATCGACTCAGTCATTTCTAACCAGGCATACACCAAAAAAAGAAACCTTTTTACTGCCTTTATTGACTACAAGAAGGCTTTTGATTCAGTACCGCATGAATGGCTTATAGATATATTGAAAATATATAAAGTCGATGATAATCTCGTGACTTTTTTTAAGCATATAATGGCAGAGTGGAAGACTAAAATTCGCCTTCAAATACCTGGTGAAACCAATATCGAAACTGAAGATATCCCTATTAACCGGGGCCTTTTCCAGGGAGACTCGTTGAGTCCACTTTGGTTCTGCCTAGCGATGAACCCACTATCTCAGCTGCTGAACTCCACTGACTCAGGATTTAGCATCAAAAATAGCAATACTGTTGTGGCGAAGCTCATCTGCTGTATATGGATGATTTAAAATTAATGGCTTCCACTCGAAACCACCTATATCAGATGCTAAAAACTGTAGAAACTTTCTCTATTGATATTAGTATGAATTTTGGACTAGACAAGTGCCGTATAGTAAATAAAGTCAGCGGAAAGGTTCAGCTCGGAGGTTTCGATATGCAAGACGGCCAAAAAATCGAGGAAATCAATACAAATGATATGTACAAATATCTCGGAGTACAGCAAGCGCGAAAAATTGACCATAAACTAATAAAAACCGTACTAACTTCCGAGTTCTTACGAAGAGTAAGACAACTAAATCGGTCATATCTAAATAGTAAAAATGTGTTTAAGGCATTAAATATCCGCTCAGCGCGGAACATACACCTGTTGCGCGCTGAGCTACTCATTTGGTATTATAAAGTGGTCAAAACAGATATAGAGGGTCTTCAGTGGAAAGTGAGAAAACTTCTCACAAAGGCGCAAAAACACCATCCACGCAGTGCAATAGAGAGAACAACGTTACATAAGTGAGCAATTTGATAAACAGGTTGCTAGTTTAAGAACTTATTTTCAGGTGCAGGCTGAGACATTTTACATCGAGCAATTTGCGCAGTAGATGATACAACGCCACTAAAACTGATGGAACAAGAAATGCGCATAAACCATATGACTGAGCAAGGAAAAATGCGCACCTGGATGAGTAAACCTCTGCATGGGCGACATCTCAATGAGATCAGTCAAGAATATGTCGACAATACAGCGTCGAACTATCGGTTGACATTAGGAAAGATATTTCCCGAGACTGAGGGCTTTCTACTTGCCATTCAGGATCAGGTTATTCCAACTAAAAATTACCTGAAATACACTCGCGATCATAAAATCCGAGTCACCTTGAAAATTTTAAGTTTCTTGAATATTTTTGCCTCTGGTGCAGTTATAATCTTTTTTTAGGCTAACGTATTTTTTATTTGTCATCAATGTTTGTTTTGAAAGAAAAAAAAACGGTTTTTTATTGTTTTTGTTGAAAAAGCAGAAAACAAACCAAATTGTTGATAAAACAGACATACGAAAAACATGGAAAATACAGAACATGGTAAAATATCAGTGAAATTTTAATGACTAATATCGTGTATTGCTTCCACTTGCTCTAATAACCTCTTGCAGACGACGGGGTATACTCCCAATTTTTCTCCGGATTACATGTTGTGGTATGTTATTCCAATCTCTCATTAACAGATTCTTAAGCTCCTGTGCGGTGTTAGGAGGAGATTTTAGCGGTTGAATACGTTTTTTCAAATCGTCCCAGACATGTTCGACGGGATTCAGGTCCGGAGACCTAGCTGGCCAGGGTAACCTCGTAATTCCAACCTCGTCCAAGTATTGCATACTGATCGTGGCAACGTGCGTTCGCGCGTTTTTCTGCATAAAAACGACGTCTTCTCCAAGCCCTGCCATGGTATGCATAACATGTTCTTCCAGAATCTTCGTAATGTCCCTTCGTGCAGTTAAGGACCCATTTTCGATAAAGGGTAGTTCTGTGCGGAAGTCGGAAGATACACCTCCCCAAACCATGACCGAGCCTCCACCAAATAGCATTCTTGGACCAATGCAAGCTTGTGAAAATCATTCACCGGTTCTCCTCGAAACTCTTACACGTCCATCGGATACAGTTAGGCAAAAACGGGATTCATCTGAGCATAACTCTTTGCTCCAATCGTTAATTCCCCAATGCGCGTATTATCGAGCAAAAGCTAGTCGTGCAACTCGATGCGCCAGGCGAAGTGGCGGTCCTGTAGCCATTACCCGAGAAGATAGTCCAAAATAACGAAGTCTTCTCCTGACTGTTGCAACGCTAACATTGCGATGTCATGATTCCTGTAGATGATTTCGATGCATAATCGCAGTTGAGGTCCGGTTTCGCAAAGCCTGAAACACAAGAAAATGGTCATCTCGTGCCGTGGTCGTTCTTCATCGTCCAGAGGCAGGTCGTCTGGATAGCAAACCCGTCTCCTGAAAGCGTTGAAGCACTCGTTGAACCGTAGAAAGGCTTACGCCAACAGTTCTTGCGACTTGCCGTTGAGTGTGACCGTCTTTCACAAGCGCAACAATTTGTGCCGTTTCAACAACAGTCAAGGATATTTTTGGCAACAAATAAACAATAATAAACACTAATAATGACACATGACACTCATAAACACTATTGGTGGCAATAATAAACGTTTGTTCGTTGCGTTTCAACAGAAAGTCGAAGCACAAATGAGACATTTAAAACAACCGGCAGTGACAGGTACCGTCCATTTTGGAAAGTGTGCACTTTTCCGCGAAATCGGCACTATTGGAATTCTTTGTTACAAAGGAAACCGCTTAGCCGAGAACAATTCTCAGTAACATGCATTAGTGTCAATATGTGTTATTATTATTTACAATAAAGCTCGTTAAAAATGAAATATCGGCGATTTTCAAGGTGACCCGGATTTTATGATCGCGAGTGTATATTGTTAAAGATCCTCAGGTCCAAAATTACAAATGCCGATATAGATGCCAAGCCCAAGAAACTATCCAACATCTTACCGGGGGATGCCAGTCTTTTGTCGGAACTGATTATAAAGAACGGCATGACTCAGTAGGAAAGATTATCCACCAAGAACTAGCTGACAAACTTTGACTTCTTTAAACCAACCATCTTCCTTTACCGTCAAAGACGGTAATATATCGTCAAAGACCCTCAGGTCCAAAATGACAAATGCCGATATGGATGCCTTACTGGGGGCTATCCAACACCTTACTGGGGGCTGCCAGACATTTGCTGCAACTAAATATAAGGAACGGCGCGACTCAGTAAAAAAGATCCTTTATCAAGAGATAGCCATCAAACTGGAACTTCTCCAAACAAACCATCTCCCATATTATCAATACGTTCCTGAAAGTATACTTGAAAATGATAACTGCAAGTTATACTGGGACCGCACTGTGCTCACAGACCAAATAGTGGCACATAATAGACCAGATCTCATACTAGTTCATTCTCATACTCAGACAGTACCTATTATTCTATCTACTACTGGTGTTATTCCCAAAAATCTCCTAGCGAACATAAAACAGCTGGGTCTAAATAAACATCTTTATAAGGCCATATAGAAAGCTGTACTCCTCGCGATGTCCAGATGTGTACTAAAATATTTTGGGAGATACTTCAGCAAACCAAGTCACCTAGGGCTCGATAACACGGAAAGAGTCCCACCGGAGCTCAATTTTTTTGATACCGTAGGTATCTGGGATGAGTGAATTTTCTCCTTGGAGGGAGTGTGAGCCGTATGGCTAAATCTGGATAATAAGGAGACAATAGATAATGGAATGTACCCAGATGATACCTATTATTCTTTCTACCACTGGAGTCATTCCGAAGAACCTCCTAGAAAACATAAAAAAGCTGATTCTAAATGAACATTTGTATAAGAATATGCAGAAAGCTGTGCTATGTTTGACGTCCAGATGTGTGCGAAAATTTTTAGTTTACCAACTCACCTAGGACTCGATAACATGGAAACAGTCCCAGCGGAACTCAATCCTTTTGATCCCGTAGGTATCTGGAATGAGTGAATTTTCCCCTTAGAGGGAGTGTGAGCCGCATGGCTAAATCTGGATAATAATAAGACGCAGGGAAATCCTAGAGGACTAGACGACGAGGTAGACCAAGGTTGAGGTGGGCGGATGGTGTGCGTGAGGGCAGAAAATCCGATTGACAAACTGTGAAGTATCCATATAAATTTTTTGACATATCCATATAATAATTGCCATGAACTACGTTATAATTACATAATTATTGGTTATTAAAACCAAACACTTATAGATTTATACTAACCGTACACTATCTGAAAAAATTTACTCAGTTGATTAATTATTTTTCCAAAACACAATGATTAACAGCTATTATTTGTAATAATATGTACCGGTTGACAAATTTCGTTATCAAACAGTTTAGTTTGCATATAATTAGTAGTATAAAATAACTTCCAAAATAGTTATCCTTGCAGTACTCGTGAAGTTGAAGATATGATGAGACCAAAGCATTTTACTTCGCTTCGCTACCTGATTTATATTTGTCTAACATTCACGTAAGTTTTCAATCGATCTTTATTAGCCATCATGGCTCAACTATTAGAAGTGCAAAAATAATTGAAAATGTTTCATTTAAAAGTTATTAAAAACCATAAAATATTTTTGAGGGTTTCAAACGTCGTGTTACCTTGTTTATTAATAAAAAAAACTTTCAGTTATAAATAAACATTACTTATTATAAATAAACATTACTTATTATCTTTAATTGCAGTTAACTACAGTTTCAGTTGAAAATACGTTTAATAAGGTTCTGAAACTATTTTCTTGTGACATGTCTAAATTAAATATTGAGTTTATATAAGATTAAGCCACAGTTAATTGTAATGAAAGTTACATTACTAAATAAAAAATTTGGCGTTTTCAAAAAAGAATATTTAAGAATTTTAATAAAATAATCTATAACCGCCAAAGTTGTTGGTGAGGTTGTCTTTTCAAAATGTTCTTTTCAATGTGTGTGTGAGCGTTCGTGTATTGTGTTTATGTGTTGAGTGTTGCATATGTATTGTGTATGATTGAAGACAATGTGTCTCAGAGTTTCTTAATCCAGTATTGTTGGTATATTCTTGTTGTTGACTTATTTTAGTATTGTCAACCAAAGCTAGCTACATTCCGCTGTTGCGTTTGTTACGCAGTTTTCTTCACTATGTAGGATGAGGGCTGCTTTTTTGATTTTTATCTTTTTCATGTCTCTTTCTTTCATTATTGATGCATATTTCCATTGCACTCTGTGTTCATTGTCCCAGGCATGTTTGTATATCTGTGATTTATAGAAGTCCTGTTTTTGATGTATATTTTATGCTCGTTTATCCTGAATGTTAGTGGTCTTGCTGTTTCTCCTACATAGAAATTATTGCATTCACAGGGTATTTTATAGATGCAGTTCTTTGATCTCTCTTGTGTGCTGTTAAGTTTGGTTTTGGACACGATAGATCTGAGTGTATTGGTTGTTTTAAATGTTGTTGTGGTGTTGTACTTATTTCTTATCCTTTCTTAGTTTCCATTCTTGTAAATGTTTCTAAACTGCTTTTGGTGTTTTTTTGTTTTCTTTCTTCTATCTTGTGAAATTCCTTGTTTATAAATGACAATTGGTAGTCGTGTTTTGTTAAAACATTTGTTACTAGGTTTTTCTTCTTGAAATGCATTTTCATAAGAAAATACAACTTCCGTGGGGAGTTGTCTGTCTCCCATTGGACGCGTCCCAAGGTGGTGGATAGGGGAACGCCCTAACCGGTCATAGGATCGATGGGTAGTTGAGAAATAAAAATACCAACTGAGAACCAAAACAGTCTAAGGTATGGCAACCCTAACAAAAGAGTCTCTGGCCTTCCAGGTTGGGGGTTGTGCTAGAGGCTGACAACCTCTTCCTGTAAAACAAACATATGTTACGAAAACTCAGGAACTATTAGCTGGACGGAACTCAAGACGACAACTCTGCAAACGAAAATGGAATTTAGATTAGAAATATGGACTACCCGAACCCTGTACCGAACTGGAGCACTCACATCTTTACTAGACATAGTAAACACGTACAAATTAGACGTTTTAGCACTGCAGGAAATGCGGTGGACGGGAACTGGCACTCTATACAAGAGAACCCATTCTATAAATTACAGCTGCAATAAAAACCAAAACACAGATGAGGTGGGATTTATTGTAAACCGAAAAACAAAAGGCCTTATTATTGACTTTAATGCCTATAGTCAAAGAATGTACTATTTGCGCTTAAAAGAGAAATTCTTTAATTACAGTTTGATCAATGCACATGTCCCAACTAATGACAAACCAGAGGAAATAGAAGAACAGTTCTTCGAAGACCTAGAGCAAGCCTACAGGAGATGACCTAGACCTAGGACGAGAGCGAGTTTTCATGCCCACGAAGAAGACATAGCCTAGACAACATCAGTAGTGATAATGGATTACGACTGATAAACTTAGCAGCAGCACTCAATATGTCAGTCGTTAGCACCTATTTTGAACACAAGAATATACACAAGGTAACCTGGACCTCTCCTGATGGAAGAACAACGAGTCAGATTGATCACATCTTAATAGATTCAAGATTCAATCAACGATTCAAGGCATAGAACAGACGTAATAAACTGCAGAAGTTATAGAGGCGCAAACGTAGACTCATTGCGTAAGTGATCTCAATATTTCAAACACCAATAAAGAAAATAAAATAGAGACAAAAAATGTGCAAAATGTGCAAAAAGCTGGGAGATGCGACAATTGTAGAACGGTACTCGAAAAACATCACTAACAGGCTAAGGAATCAAAATGTAAATGAAGAAGGTCAAACAGATATAGACTCCTACTGGACCAAAATAAAGGAAGACATTGAAGTAGCAGCAAAAGAGGAAATAAGAACAGAAATGTTTGTCAGTAAATATCATTGTTTTGTCGATAAATACAATAATGCAACAAAAGAAAAAAATCAAGCCTACAGAAAAATGTTTACAATTTTTCGTGCTTTTGGCTTCTGCAATGACAATAAACAAATCACAAAGTCAACCGTTAGAAGTTTGCGGAATTAACTTTTTCTTCCTATAGAGCCCATCCGTTTCAGATGTTGCCAACTATTATGGCAATTTGTATTTTGCCAACTGCGGCTCTGAAAAGATTTGTGGTTGTTGTGTTGAACCACGTACGTAGATTTTTCAGCCAGGAAATTCTTTGCCTTCCTGGTCCACGTTTTCCTTCTACTTTTCCTTGAATAATTAATTGCAGCACCCCATATCGTTCGCTGTTCCTCATGATGTGACCGAGGTATTCAATTTTGGCTGTTTTAATTGTGGTTAACAACTCTATTCCTTTTTTCATTTTTAATAAAACGTCCTGGTTAGTAACGTGGTCGTTACAGGATATCTTCAGGACAGTACCATAAAGCCACATTTCGAAAGCCTCAATTTTCTTCCGTACAAGCGTATGTGAGAGTCCACGACTCAACTCCGTACAACAGTATAGGAAAGATATAACATCGTAGTAACCTGATTTTTATGGGTACTGATAAATCGTGACATTTAAATAGCTTAGCCATTTTTTGAAATGCAGATCTTGCTTTATCTATCTTAGATTTTATTTCTAATTATCTAAATCTAAAATTACCTTAGAGTTTCCATATTTCGCGCATTGGCAATTATTCGCCTGTCTGAAAACCGTCTTCGTTGTATATTTATTTAACGCAAAAAAGAATACAACAATATTTTTATCAGAAAGTATTAAAATCTTTTAACTTCTTCCATACATAATAGGTTTGAGTGTTTTTTTTAATTTTATTTTCTGTTAATTTTTTAGACACATTATTTAATTTTAAGGCGGTACGAAGTTCGCTCTCGCTGGGTCAGCTAGTGTATATATATATTACGAGTAAAGCCCGAAATTGGACAATCCTAGCATTGTACGGAAATTATTGTCCACTTCTAGCATTGTACCCCCAAAGTGTACAATGTCCGAAATGACCAAAATTAAAAATGATTATCGAAACGCTTATAGATTCAAATCGATTATTATTGACCAGCGAAACACCAAATCAAAAATCGAACATTTTTTGTTATTTGATATTTTCTATTTATATATAGAGTGGTTCTTTTTCAAATCGACAATGTGATAAAATGCTGTATCAAACTAAAATATAAATAATGAGAAGACATTGTTCTACAATAAATAGAGTGATCGATATCTGTCATATTCTCCCAAATTTTAACGCATGGCTACTTATTGAAATTCAAACATTGTACAGCAATTCTTTTATATAAAGTCCGACGATTATGTATATTTCGAAAATTGTACAGTAAAGGGGTACAATGCTAGAAGTGAACAAGATTTTTCGTACAATAGTAAGATTGTTCAATTTCGTACATTGCCCCCGTAACATATATATATATATATATATATATATATATATATATATATATATATATATATATATATATATATATATATATATATATATATATATATATATATATATGTATATATATATATATATATATATAAAGAATTTCCCCTATATGTTGTATTTTAAAATGTTTCCTACATATATAAAGAGTTATCGAAAATGCGTATTCAGTAGTTTTCAGCACTCTGTAATATGTGTGGATACCGCTTATATATGTTGCTGTTATCCACGTAAGTAGTTAATTGAAACCGATAATTATGTTAAAATTGTAAATGAATACCCTCGTTAAACGATTAAAGACAATTATTATTAGTATATATTATATATTATTACATATATATATATATATATATATATATATATATATATATATATATATATATATATATATATATGTTGGAAGAGGTTTCTACAGTTCATACAAATAAGATTAATATTCTTCTTCTTCTTAGGGTGCCTGTCCGTTCCGAACGTAGGCGATCATTCTGGCTATGATGACGTTACTGGGTAATGGTCCGCGGTTGCGTTCATCCTCCGTAGTACTCCTTCATTGGTGACTTTGTCTGTCCATGGTACCTTCAGGATCCTTCTGTATAATCATAGCTCAAAAGAATGAAGTTTTGATAGAGTTGCCGCCTTCAATGTCCACGTTTCTACTCCGTACATAAGCACCGGTACCTTTCCATCCATCATTTGTCTGACGGCTGCCGTTATTTCTTCTGGTAGGATTTCGGGACCTAAATTTTCTTCAATGGTGGGTTCTTGTATTGTTCTAAGGTCGTGGAAAAATTTCTTCGTCGTGAAAAAAAAGTATTCTTCCCATACTTTCTTCTTTGGGGACATTGAAGTTGTCATATCGACTCTGATACTTCTCTATTTCTTGACATTGGTCTGTTTTTTGTTTTTCTTTGGCTTTTCTTATCTTTCTTCTGACGATGTCAAATATTCTCTTGGAGATTTTCTTTGTTTTTTTTTCTCTGATCTATAAGTATTTCCATCATCCACGATTTCCCTTTTGTGTATCTTTGTTCAGGTGTTGTTCTTTTATTTCTCTCACTCTTTCTTAATATTGTTACAAAAATTAATATCAAACTCACCTGGCTTCCTGGTTAAACCGCGTCGAATTTTCACTAAGCCGAGCTTTCGACATCATCTCTGATGTCTTCATCAGGGCTTCCGGGGTCTCACATCGCCACATCTCTTGCTACACTGTTCACTACTCACTGTATTACTGCTGCTTGGGATGACGGACGGTCCATTTATATTGTCAAATATAACGTGGTTCACTGATATGACGTTTGAGTTGACACGAAGATTCCTGACGGCGGGATTTGAATTGGTTGGTGGAGTGAATATTCTTTTTTTTTTTTTAGAAGAGGTCTGCATGTCGAAGGCAACCGGGTGCCGCCTATTGAGACTATTCGGCCGTTTTTTAATCTCTATGGCTCCTTAGATAATTCTTGGTTTATAAAACTCTTGGTTTGTGACCCGTATGAAGATAGGGTTGACCTGGAGCTAAAATTGAATCGAGATTGTAAACAAAAATGAAATGTATATAAATCCTATTTTGGATTCTGTGGTTGGTTTGGCCTATGTAAGATTGGGAGCAGTCTGCACAAGGAGTTTCATAAACTCCATATTGTTTATTTGGAATGTTGTCTATGACTGATCGGGCAAAAGCAAGTTTTTGTTTGGAGGTAAATATTGTCGTTATTCTCTTGATTTGAGGATTTTGTCAATTTTGTCTGTGACACCTTTGATGTAAGGAAAAAAAGCTTTCGTCTAGGTCTTTGGGTTGAGATAAGGCGGGAAAACGATACCTGTAGATGCTTTTGTTTTTCCTTATAAGAACGTCAAGGAACGGTAGGGATGAATCAGTTTCCATCTCCGTCCTGAACTGGTTACTAGGATTTTTACCATTCAGATGGATTTGTAAAGACACCAAATCATTCCTGCCATGGGGAAAAATAACAAATATATCGTTAACATATGGCAGGCAACATGTAGGTTTGAGCAACAACGATCGAGCTGTAAGTGAGCGAGATCGGTTACATCTCTTTTGAAAAGAATTCAATAATAAATTTCTGTTTATATCTTTTTATCTTTTTATACAAATTGAAATTCATTTAATAATTATGTATTAAAAGGATAAAGAAATGTTTATAATTATAATAGATTAACAATTTTAATTATATGTATTTAGAAGGTAGATAGTGTTTGTAGTGTAGTGTACCAAGGTTTTAAACTCTGAATTCCATTAACGTGTATTGATTACGTTAATTGTGTTCTTTCTAAAATATAATACTTGACAATTACTTTTTAAACTGCTTTTTTAACAATAAAAATCCATAAAAATCAATAAAAATCAATAAAACCTTTATTTCTTACAAAAAAAAACACTATTAACATTACATTGACGGTTTTGACATATATTTACGAGCCTTTTTGGTACTGGCATTCCATCGAATTATTTTATATTATCTATGTTCATTGTAAACTACAATTTTTATTCCTTTGTATTTAAGTACCCTGTAAATCAAGCACTAGCTTAGATTTTTTTTTTGTCTAAATAACGTAAATCAAACCATTATTAACAAATTATTACTTATTTTAATATTCTTATTTACAGTCTCGCAGCTGCAGAAACGAAGGAAATTAAATACAATAGAAAATTCCCAGATAATTTCCCATTTGGCGTAGCTACTTCAGCATACCAAATTGAAGGTGCTTGGAATATAGATGGAAAAGGCGAAAGCATTTGGGATAGCTACGTTCACAGAGTACCCTCCCCAATTTTAAATGGCGATACTGGAGATATTGCATGTGATAGTTATTACAAATATAAAGAGGACGTCAGACTTGCTGCCGAACTTGGAATAAAACTGTTTAGATTTTCGATATCTTGGTCAAGGTACCCTATATTCTAATTAAATCGATACAATAATAAATAATTTTCAAAAGTATAAGTATATTAGCAGAATTTAAGTAATTATTTGCATTTGCATAATATATGAGTTCCTTAACAGCAAAACGCGTTAAGTCCAAAGACATAACTTTTGGGAAAATGGCAAAAAACGGTTATCACTTCATATTAAGATGTTTTATTTTCAAAACATGTAAAATTTGTTTAGATATTTAAGTAATTATTGTGTGGAAATCTTGAGTTCTCAAAAAATATTTAAGGAGCTCAATTATTATTTTAAAAATGAATTTTATCTGTTTTGCTTCCAAAATTTGGATTTTTTGCATTTTGCATCTCAGTTTTTTCGTTTTGCTTTAATGTGTAATTAATTAGAGGGAGATATGAAGTCAGTAAAACATATATTGTGTGATGATTTCATTACGTTCTTAACAATAAAAAAATATACGAGGACGGTTGCGTTTCGATTTAATTTGAGTCTCTTACCACTCCCTAACACGTGTTTCTGGGTCTACCCGTCATCAGAGAGAGTTTGTAAGAAGACTCAAACTAAATCAAAACGCACCGACTACTCTGGCAATTATAGGAAAAATAATTACCAGAGTATGCTACTAGAGACCTCTAGTGAGGAAAGATGAAGTTAAATGTGTCGATAGCAATTAAAGTAAACTGTATACCCAAGCTTAGTCAAGCCATTCAGGGCGATGCTGAGAATATTTATATTCCACTATGCATCAACAATTTACCCATATAAATTACCATCACTCTTGTACTCATTGCGTCGAGTAAGGACGATAAATATACGAAGACGGTTGCGTTTCGAATTAATTTGAGTCTCTTACCACTCCCTAACACGGGGAGTGGATAAAAAAATATTTTAAACACATAATCTTGGTGCTTTTTCAGTTATGCCACATAAATCTTCAATTTCTGCACAAACTTTACTACGTTATTCATGAGAAGTAAAAAATTAACGTAAAACTTTAAGCATGGATTAGACTTCCAATCAAACCCAAAATTGAATTCGAAAAACATTTTGGCATCAGAAAATTTTTTCTTGTTTGCTAAGGTATTGTCTTTAGCCATTTTTGAAGGATTAATGCTTAAAACATTTTCTTTCTCTTTCATCATAGATGTAACATTACCAATGGAATGGTAAAAAAACTGTTCTGCTTAGACGAGAAATATGTGCTGGAAGTTTAATGCTCGTTAAATTGCAAATTTTGGAAGACTGAAATTTAAACTTCCGTTGATAAATGAGTTTAAATTGATCTACTGCCTCTTGCTTTCAATCAAAAATATCTATGTCAATACCTAGTCATCTTATGGTTGCATCCTTCTGAATTATTCTATTATATAGATTTGGATTTTCGATAATTATTTGTTTGTTGAACTCCTTTTTGCAAAGAGCAAATAAACGGTTCTGTAGTATGAAACAATGGTCTCGTATCGGAAATACCAATTCTACTTTTTCAACGTTCTTAGAAGTTAATAGTAGCCCTCTGTGTAGAATAGCAATCATAGCTTTATTTTATTTTGGCTATCGTCTTCTTTGCATACAAGGAAATACGCATGATGCTGCCTCATTTAAAACTTTTGGATAGGTTCCTTCAGTCTATAATTATCTGCAGACATTTTGCACTGAGAACTACCAACAACAATAGAAAATTGATATAAAATTGAATACTCGAATAAATGACCTTTGATAAAATCAAGGCAGATATCGAGCACAGTTTTATTAATTAAATCTTGCCCAAGTACTTTCGCTCCTTAGAGCATCTTCAGGGCCATTTCGTCAATTTTGGGCTATCCAACAATTGCAGAATGTCATAAATATAAAAGTAAACATAAAAGTAAACATAAAATAGAACATAAACACTACACTTAACAAGGACAAACAGTTTAAAATTATTTAAAAAGTAAGGACTGTTTGTCCTTGTTTAGTATAGTGTTATGTTCAACTTTATGTTTCATTTTATGTTTATGACATTCTGCAATTGTTGGATACACCAAAATAAAATTTAATATTTTCGTCGCACATTTTACACTTCAGCATAGTCGACAATTTTCCAAAAACAAGCGTGAAAGCGAGAATACAATTACCATAATTTCATCTATTTAACCGCAAAATCATTATTGTTTGATAATATTTTGGTGAATGCACCAGGAAACGATTTACTTTGTTTACCACTATCCTGGTTTTTTTTGACATTCGTGAGATCTTCTTGTACTGCTTTTAATGACCAAATACCTACTGCAAATACGAGTGAAGGATGAAAAGCTCTCTCGTGCAAATTGCGCAAACTTCCAATGGTTGGCCTTGCGATTTCTTTATCATTATTCCAAATGACTAATGCACGGGATATTGCAGACGTTTAAAATCAAACGGTAAGGCTATGGCTCCACGAGCGACAGATTGTCGCTAGCAGTAGCAGTAAAATTACGGCGGCAGTAAAGCAGTAAAATTATGGCTCCACGAGCGACAGTTTACAGCGCGCATATCGCCGCGTTTTGGTCTTGTAGTGGCTCCATGAGCGTTAATATGACGCAGCTACAATCAGTAATATCTTGTCTGTTTATATAATGTCCGTGTATATAGCAGATAAAATAAATAAAAATAAAGAATAAAAAAAAATAAATAAGTAAAATAAATTCACACCGATAATACAATAATATAGTATGGATAATCTATCATTTCAACAAAAAGTTGCTTTAATATTGGCATTGTGCCGTCGACGTAGGGTTAAAAAAACAACGGAAATGGTGGATTCACCCTGTTCTAGTGCCTAGACAGACAGAGGGAAAATTTTTTCTTTTACACAACAAATTAAAAGAATATCCTGACAAGTTTTTTGAATATTACAAAATGTCAGTGTCTTCTTTTAATTTTTTATTATGTGAAATAGAAGATGTCATACGAAAACAGGATACATCAATGCGTGATAGCCTAAGCCCAGAAGAAAAATTTGCAATTACCTACCTTAAAGTAAGATTTCAAATTACATATTTTATAATTCTATACATGTATCTACCTAAAAATAAAAAAAAACAAATATTTAACTATTTAACTTTCATTAGAATAAAAAGGGGCCGCCACCACTTCTTACCTCTGCGTATTCTGTAATTAGCTACTGAATTATCAAGTAGATCGTCGGCTCCCATATGTCGATTATATTCATTTATCATATTGGGTTGATGTAATGAATCTTCCTTTTCGAATATCTAACTTGCTTTTTTATGTTACAATAATTTAAAAAATTCTGATGCGACATAAAATCTGCTTTGTTGCATTCTTTTATTTATGAATCACGCCAAGCTATCGAAAATGAAACATTAGTACTGAAGGATAATAAAATTTTACTATAAACAATAATTATTAAAATTTTATTTATATGACACGATTAGACAACCACTTATATAGAAATGAATCACCAGTTCGAAGAAGGAAATCCAAAAAATAGATTTTCGGGAAATCAATAAAAACTGTTTATTCTCTCTATTCAACTTTTTCTTGTTTAATAATGGCATCTATTATAAAGTACAGTTTGATACGGTTAATTGGGATTGAAAAAAAAAACATGCATTGATTTTTGTTATCTAGAATACCGATAAAGAAAATATTGGATTTATTTCTTTCTTACAACTTATAATTTTTTGTTATGATTTGAGACACAAAATTGTATGAAAAAACTTTAAAGTAATTTATAAAAACAAAGAAACAACTTAACAAACACAGAGAAATAAACAAACAAGAACAAAAATATCCGATTAAATGGCAATTACCGCTACAAGCGACAAATTACTGCTAGTGGAGCCACAAACGCGCTGCAAATTACTGCTAAAAAATAGGTCCGGATCTATTCGAACGCGACACGACCTTGACGACGCGTCTCGGTCTCAAAACGAAGCGACAATCTACAGCGCGTGGAGCCACTCAGTATCACTGCTGTTGTTTTCATTTATCAAACTACATTTTACTGCTACTGCTAGCGACAATCTGTCGCTCGTGAAGCCATAGCCTAAGTACCTTGGAATCATCGGTATCCTGATTTATTTTATAACTGTATCAATTGATTTGAATGAATACAACCTTTTTGGTGCCTATATTGCTTGTTCACTTAGTCAATTATGGTTAGTGAATGTTTGCGCTATGTACAGAAAAACACGCTGAATAGACTCCTCTTTCGAGTCTGTGAAGTAATAGTAATCGCGGGTAATGTGATCAATCCGGTCGAGGTGTCAATAGCGACTTTATAATTTCCAATTTCTAACAACTGCAAAAAAAACAATTGCACTTTGATATTGTTGTAAAACCACTCGCATGTTAGTTGTCAAAAGCGTCTTTACGTACCACCACTTATTGGATAATTTTAGTCGTGCGTTTACTTCGTCTACAGTTGATCGGTGAATAATTGGAAGAGTCTGACAAAAATCACCTGACAATAAAATCATGGCTCCATCAAAAATTATTGGTTGTCACGAATATCCTTCAAAGTTTTGTCCAGTGCCTCGATTGACCTCTTGTGGACATCATACATTCGTCCCCAACGAGTAATTCGAATACGTGTGCCATTGCGCTATATTTGCCGGTATTGCAAGCTGGTGTTTCATTGATTTGCATGTTTATTGGTCATTTCAAAGCAGAATGTGCAGATGGTCCACCTTCTAATTAAGTTGTAGCTATAGAAATAGTTTGAAATAATCATCGAAATCCATTCAACGGTTCAGAAGAAAAATAGCTTCAAACTTATGGTACACTTAAGATGGTGCATTTATTTTGGACAGCAGTATATATATGAGCTTTTGGCATCCTCTTCGATGTCTTCTTCAGGGCTTCCAAGGTCACAGTCTCCCGAGCCCCCAGACACTACTACACCGATCACTAACCAATGCGTTACTAATGCGATTAGTGATCATATATCAAAAAAACCCATATTCTTCTACAAGATTAAGAAAAAAAGTACCTGTGACTTGTTTGGAAAAAATATATAAATATGTTTTGGATGGGTTGGAGTCAATAAAAGTTTTATTGACTCCAACCCATCTAAAACATATATCGCACCCTCAGTGCAAGACTGCAGTAAGTCAGAATAAGTAAGTTTCGAGATAAAGACGATTTTGTTTATTTTCGTGCTAATATCGGTGAAATAAGACACACGTTTTAAGAAAAATTAACATTTAATTATGATTTTGCATGTTTTTCAGCCTATATTACATTAACCAAAAATAGAAATTTAAATAAAATAATATTAATGCTAAAAAAATTAGGAATTTCAAAGTTACAACACTTTTGCACGGAGAAAATTGTAAAAAGTGTAGACATATTTTCTGTTAGTTGTTGTCCTCTTCTCGTATATCATCTTGGGCCAAAATATTTTTATAAAAACTATGGTGGGCTTCTGGTATCATACCCAAATGGCATAAGTATACCAAATCTTTCTTTTGATTGGTACATGAATAGATTGGTCTCGTAACTCTTTCTTTATTGTCTCGGCCGTTAATGGATTACGTAGACACGCTGTATATTAAAATTAAACACCACAGATATAGATATTAAAATAACAAATATCGTATTTTTGTCGTGACTTTCATTGCTTGTTATTGAAACCATTGCAATGTTCCGTGCAAAACTGTTGTAACTCTGTTACATTAGAATTACAACAGTTTTGCACGGAACTTATGTACAAAAACGCAAAATAGTTAAACTGTTGTTGTTGTAATATTTAGCCGGTTAAGCATTTGAAAGTTACTAAAGTTTTACGGGGGATAGATATGCATGTTTACAGTCGAGTCGAATTCCATGATTACTTCATTTTCATAAAATTTTGAGTTACTGAAGTCTTGCACTGAGGGTGCGATATGTTTATATATATATATATATATATATATATATATATATATATATATATATATATTTCTCAGTTAAAAACAGAAATAATTCTGCTATTGTTTATGTTTTCCACTTTATCTATTATTAGTAATAAACTAATAAGCCTTGATCTAGTTCTTTTTTTGTAAATAAATTATTGAGCTTTTGGTATATACCGATCGTATTTTTAAAAAATCGTATTTTTAAAATTTTTAGGGTCCTACCTACTGGAAAAACTGACAATATCAGTGAAGCTGGTCTCAAATACTATAAAGATCTAGTTAAAGAAATTCTTAAATACAACATGGTTCCAGTTGCTACTATCTACCACTGGGACCTTCCTCAGAGGCTTTACGATGAAGGTATTCAATGGAGTAATGTTAGTTTGGTACCCTATATTGTAGACTATGCAAGAGTTGTTATAAAAAATTTACCTGACGTACAGTATTGGATTACCATCAATGAACCAAAACAAGTTTGCCATTACGGATATGGAACTACTTTACTAGCGCCTGGTTTAAACAGCAGTGGGGTTTTAGAATACGATTGTGCATATGTGCTTGTTAAATCCCATGCTGCTATTTATCGTATGTATAAAAAGGAGTTTCCCAATTATAAAGGTAAATACATATAAAAAAAAGTTTACTTATACGTCATTATGATACTATGCAAAATACTGTATTTTTGTCTTGATTTGCAGGACTTCTACAAGATTGTTATTTGAACTATTCTGAACTTTGTTTTGCAATCATTCTTTGTTAAAACAATGATTTATAAATATTTTTTAAACGGCTTAATTACAATTTTAGTATTATTAATTAATATTTGCGTAATTTTTTAGCTCCAATGTCCATAGTCATAGATTGTCAATGGATAGATCCTCTAACAAATTCACCTAAGGATCAAGAAGCCGCTGAACGACAAAGGCAATTTGAAGTAAGAATATTAAGCTCAATTATGTTCTGTTCCTCAATTTGTTACTTGTAACAAGTAATCAATAATTTACTTGTTCGGTATGTGGGAGAGACAGTTTGTAAGCACTGTCCCTCTAAAATCATAGTCTATTTTATTGTGCGAAAACAATAATTTAACTTCTTTCCGTCCGTCTCACGGTTTTCATTATGTATGGATTAAATGGAAAAATAGAACAGTGTTGTCAATATTTGTTTAATGAACTATTACTTATCACCTATACTAACTTACAATTACTTCTATGTGTGTTTATGTTCTTATCATTGCAATTATGGATTATATAGTCCAAGCTGTAGAGACGAAGGTGAATTATTTTGAGTATTAATTAAAGAGTTTTTGAAATTAGCACAGCGTTATAAAGGCAATGCCTGAAGTAACTTCCAAATGTTTGCAACTCCAAACTGTTGGTTATAATTTTTTATTGCACTTTTAAAGTGCAAAAAATGGTTTTGATTATTGAATGAAAGTACATAAAAAAAGCTTTAATTTAAGCTATATTACAATAAATTTGACCCAACAGTTTATGCAAAATTAACGATTGTATGTTTATGCAAAAACATGATATTGTAGCTTTTTTAATTACAAATCGAATGACACTTCCTAGGATCCGATCGGTCAATTTCTTTCGATATACGTTTAATTGTTTATAAAAATTTATAAATGTTTATAAATTCTACAGGGCCCAAACTTTTTTTCTAAAAAATATAGTGATATAACTTTAAATGAATTCTCTTGTTGGTCAATTATATCTTTGTGTAAGAATAAAAATAATTGCTCAAAAAGTTCTTCAACCCCTTACTTATGGCTTTAAAGTAGGGGCGACTTTTGCGTTATAAACTAATAACTAATGTAATGTTTTTATTAATCTAATTTATTGTTTTTATTTATTATTAAAGGTTCTACACTTATAACACTTATAAGTTTATAAAGTCTTTATTTGCACAATATAACTAATTTATATTACACTAATAATTATATAATTTATCTCCGTGCGTTACATTTTAAAAACTCAACGCGATGTTCAAAAACTAACTGTTCTGTTTACAACAAAATTCCTCTTTAAATATAAAATGCCGCTTGTTCCGGAATCGCCGCGATTCCCCATCGAAGAGCCCAGAAGGTCGCTCATACTGGTTTTATTCGGCCTGCTTCTGGAAATTTTAAGTCGTGGGTGACTCATCAGAATTCCGCTAAACAGGTCTTTCAACTGAGCGCCGAAACAACTAGAACAGAAAAGAATTAGTCATAATAATATATTTACAGTTTTATACGCCATAATATTTATCGTAACACTAAGCTACAGCGCTCCCCATACAGTATACACATTTTTAACTTAATAATAAAAAACACTGTTTTTTGCACCTTAAAGTGCCATAAAAAATTATAACCAACAATTTGGAGTTGCACGGACTTGGAGATTACTCCAGGCATTGCCCTTCATAACGCTGTGCTAATTTCAAAAATGTATTAATTAATGCTCAAAATCATTCATTTTTGTCTTTACAGATTGGACTACAATGCATCAACGTGTTCACAGGCAATTATAGATACATTAAAAGACTTTGAAATTGCTTATTCACAAGTAAAAGGCCTGGTATCAGATTCAGCAAGATACATGTCTGCTTGCTTTAACCTATTAAAAATTCTAATAGGGCCACATATCTTACATTCCAGTGTTGGACTCATAAAGTTATTCTTGTTGGTGATGTTTCTGTAGGAGAGTTCAAGGAGTTAAACATGTTTACAGCAAAAGTCAAGCCAGCCTTTTGTCTTTCAAGAAAAATGAAGAATTCTTACTTGAATTATTTGAAAGAAAACGTGCCCAATTTCCCAGCAAAACTTTATCCAGCACCAGTTGTAACTAGATGGAACTCTAGGTTCTCAGCAGAGTCGTATCTAAGTGAATATCTTAATCACGTTCTCAATTGTTTTGAATGTGTGGGAGAATAAAAATTCCAGTATTAAATTTCTCAAAGACAATTACGCCGATGAAACTTTCAGACGTAAACTAGAAATTCAAATGACCGTCACCACCGAGTTCTGTCCAAAATTAATGAAATCAATATACAACTTGGAAGGAGCCAAGTATCCATTACCTTCAGTCTTTAGCTAAAGTTGTACTAAAACGATTACTGCCATATACAGAGGAAATTATTGGCGATTACCAATGCGGCTTTGGGCCTGGAAGATTAACAATCGACCAAATATTTACTATCAGACAAATGCTAGAAAAGTATTGGGAATATAATAAAGAAGTACACCAGATCTACATAGATTTCACACAAGCATATGATTCCATAGATCGCCTAAAACTGTGGAGTGCAATGATGGAGTTAGGCGTACCAAAGAAGCTGACCATGATTGCGCGAATGTGTGTCAACAATTCCTTTGCACAAATTAGAATGGGACGCAAAACTTCAAAGGCTTTCGGCATAAGCACCAGACTCAGACAGGGAGACCCGCTGTCCCCATTACTATTTAACCTAGCATTGGAATATGCAATGCCAAAAATCTATACCAGAGTCAAACCAGACATAACTGCCAGAGGAGCAAAGATTATTCTCGCATTTGCAGATGATGTAGATGCAGTAGCACAGACAACACTGGAAGTTAAGGATATAGTATCGAACTTTGAAGAAGCAACACTAAGCGTAGGCCTGAAAATAAACGAAGAAAAAACTAAATACATGGTCGTATCAAAAAAGGAACGACAGCGAATAAGACAAAACATTACCATAAACGATCATAATTTTAAGGTGGTCAAAGAATTCAAATACCTAGGAGCAACAATTACCAGTGAAAACACAGGAGAACGGGAGGTTGAAGTACGAATACTGGCGGGGAATAAATCATTCTTTGCCATTCAACATCTAATGAGGTCAAAGCTTCTCTCAAGGCGTGCCAAAATCCAAATGTACAAAACCATAATACGACCAGCAGTGACATATGGAAGTGAAACATGGACATTGAGAAAGAAAGAAATCAATAAGCTATTAGTATGGGAACGCAAAATCCTGCGAATTATATATGGTCCTTGCAGGGACAGCGTGACAAATGAATGGAGGAGCAGATACAACAATGAAATAGAGACTCTTTTCGGAAAAAGAAACATCGTAAGATACATAAAAGCCAATAGATTAAGATGGGTAGGCCACGTGGTACGGAGTGATGACGACAGACTGATTAGCAATGTGTTTTGGGAAAGACCAGATGATAGAAGATCGACAGGAAGGCCTAGAAAAAGGTGGAAAGACGTAGTCAGGGAAGACCTGGAGAAGATGGAAGTAAGGCCATGGGAAATAATAGCACAGGATCGGAATCAATGGAAGGCAATAGTAAACGCGGCAAAAACTCACGAAGAGTTGTAAAAGCCAATGATGATGATGATGAGGTATCCATTCGTCCATCTTCTATGGAAAAAATTAGAGAACTTAAAATAGTCATTTGAACACCATCGCCAAGTTTATTTTGATGTAAAAACATCTCGATTGCTCACTGAAAAAGAAGAAAGAGACATAGGTGGGGGTTATTAGATTACGAATATATGAAAAGGTACTTGTATTTTTGCCTTGCGTTTTTTTTTAAACGATAATTTTTGATCACAATTTGATTTTTTGTCTATAAGTTTTTTCCCTTATATTGTAAATAAACAATATTTATATCACTTTTTTATATCAAGAATATCTTAATTTTCCCGTTTTTTCAATTAAAATTGATAAATAATTTACGGAGATATTTGCAAAAAAGCAGTTTTTTGCACTAATTTATAAATTTTATAAATTTTTTTATTAACAAAATAAAATGTTACTAATATATTGGAACATCGAGAAATTACCGTCTTTTAAATTTATGCGAAATTTCCCCCGATCGGTCAAATAGTTTAAAAGTTATTTAATTTATTTATCCATGAGGCTAATTATTTAAACTATTGAACTTGCCCTATGAATGATGCTAGACACATTTAGCCAATCTCATAGGATTTTTTAAGACTTTAAAACTATCTCAGTGCGTTTTAATCGAAATTATTTTTACAAAATAAACATTTGAAAAAGGGGTATGTTTTTACTTATAAACAATTGTAATAACTTTTATATTTTTCAAGCTACAGACTTGTACTTACAACCATTGAATAGCTGGTAAAAAAACTCACAAAAAAAAACCTTCTATGACCAATAGGAACGAAGTGAGAGACTATTTTTTAAAAAATTGTATCTCCATTGTTTATAAACATTAAGAGGTAAAATTTGCACAAATTTTGAATAAAAATCTAAACTTTGTATTGAAACTTATAGCTATAAAATTCATTACATTTTTCGAAACTTACAGCCAATCGAAACGAAGGTACTTTCGAAAGATCGACATAGAAAAGTGGAGAGGATAACTGTTTCAGCTCCGTTTTTTTTTTCGACATCGGAACTTCAAATTGAAACACGTAAGAAAAATTTACATTATCTCGGCTGCCATTGCAGCTGCAAGCCTCTTTTTTTATTCTGGGTTAGCTCGTCGAAATATGAATAACTACATAGTTTTCACTGGCCGGAAAATATGGGAAACCTCGGAAAAATTAAGTCCATTTGAAATTCACCGTAAAAACTTTTTTTTAATTTGGCTGGAATAGTCTGTGACAGTATTAATAATGATGATATAATTTTCACCCTCCGGAAATCTCGGAAAATCCCGGAAAATCAACATATATTTTTTTTCATTTTATATCAATGATGTAATAATATCCACATGTACACCTAGACACTGATGATGGAATATGGATTCCGAAAACGTTTTGTCTTTATGGTATAGCCCGATTGGGTTTTTTTAATTATATACCTTTTATAAAGGATTTTAATAAATTTTTTGATGAAATAATACTTATATATTTTATAAATTAAATTTTAGGTAATTTTTACACATTATATTATTATATTCCTTATATTAATTATAATTATTTGCATTTTTATAATTAGCAATATTAATTTTTATTCTATTTTTTGTACAAATATGATACACAATATTAATCTTATCTGCGTTACTGCTTTGATAAAATAAGACGATTTTTTCATCACCTGTTTTACATTGTCATACATTGGTTTAAAAGTTAAAATTTGGTTAATTCATTCGACTTCCCTGTCAGCTTTGAACCTTTTTGTTGCAGGTTGTGTGTATTCACTTATTAAATCAGTCCCTAAATATACATTTTCCAAATCACTGTCGTCGTCAAACGTAACTGTACCGAGGTTGCAGAATATTTTCTCCTCTACTTCTTCCTCAGTACAATCTATGTACAAGTTCGTACAATTCAAACCACGTTTCCTGCACCCACATCTAGTAGTTTTGCAACCTGTTGTGCATTTGCATGTAATGTGCTTTAATGTCTCTTCGGGAATTAAATTATCTAGAGTATAAATTGGTTTAAAACCAGTAGCACTTTGTCTCTAACCATAGGCACAATCATCTAAGTTATTACCTGACCACATTTGTAATTGATAGTAAACCCGAAGAACATGCTGTTTGGCTTCACCTTTAGTTGATGGCAGAGTTTCTAGTTTAAAAGATATTTACCGATATTTTTACTGAATTGTAAGTATCTTAAATCATTTAAAGAAAGTGTATCGTTGTGTTTTTTTTTATAATTATTTATTATAATTAATTATTCATTCAATAGTTTTAAATATCACTTACAATTTTCAATCAAAAAGTAATTACATACGTGTAGTTAAAACTTTTTTGTTCAAAATACACAAAATATTTTACTTAAAGAAGTATAAGTATATTGCTTTCTAAAGCCACTACCCTGAAACTGACGAAATTTTGAAGCGTGGAGCTAAAATAGTTTCCCCTCCACTTTCCTATGTCGATTTTTCGAAAGTACCTTTGGATGAATTTTATTGATATAAGTATTGATATAAATATATTTCAATATAAAGTTTAGAATTTCATTTAAAACTTGTGCAAGTTTTGCTTCTTAATGTTTATAAACAATGGAGATATGATTTTTAAAAAAATAATCGCTAACTTCGTTCCTATTGGTCATAGAAGGTTTTTTTTAAATGTGAGTTTTTTTACCAGCTATCCAATGGTTGTACGTACAAGTCTGTAGCTTGAAAAATATAGTTTAAGTCTTAAAGAATCCTATGAAATTTGCTAAATGTGTCTAGCATCATTCATAGGGCAAGTTCAATAGTTTAAATAATTAGCCTCAGGGAAAAATAAATTAAATAACTTTTAAACTATTTGACCGATCTGGGGAAAATTTCGCACAAATTTAAAAAACGGTAATTCCTCTATGTTCAAATGTATTAATAACATTTTATTTTGTTAATAAAAAAATTAATAAAATTCATAAATTAGTGCAAAAAAACCTGCTTTTTTGCAAATAGCTCCGTAAATTATTTATCAATTTTAATTGAAAATACGGAAAAATAAAGATATTCTTGATATAAAAAATGATATAAATATTATTTATTTAAAATATAAGGTAAAAAACCTCAAAAAGACAAAAAATCAAATTGTGACCATAAATTATTGTTAAAAAAAAACGCAAGGTAAAAATACGAGTACCTTTTCATCTATTCGTCATCTAGTCTTAAACCCCCACCTACGTCTTAAAAGCTTCAGATATCTGCGAAAAATTTTGCCGTGAAATCGATGATTTTTGCATAACCAGACTGGGCTATTATGAAAGCAAACGACAAAGCCTTTAATAAACTCTCCATATGACTTTAAAAGACACAAGCGAGGCTTTCTTACACATTGGATAGTTATTTAACCCATGTATAGCTACAAATTTTACTATAAACCCGAGTGTACTCTCAAAAAGCTTTTCTAAAATTCCTTTTTTTAGAACGATGACACAATTGGAGTACATAGATGGATATACTCACTTTCGTAGATCCTTCAATCGATACGACGGAACGAAAATCCCAATGTGAAGGATATTTTGCCTGCTACACAGTGCAGTTTTCCGTAATTTGCTAAAGCAGCATTACAGAGCATCTGGAGTCCAACGAACAGCGTAGACGCAGAACGATTTTTTAGCAAATACAGGGTTTCTCAGAGTAGATTTTAGTTTTTAAATCAATAAAACTCTGTTTCAGAACCTGTTAGAAAAACATTGATTATGACAATAGACACAGAGAACATGCGGATTGTATTTCTTAAATAACACGTCGGTTAGATGTTCACCATCTCGCTTGTACCACTCATGCAATCTGGATCGAAAATTGAGAAAGACGCACTCACACATATTCACTGTAATGTTGTTAATAGCGTTGCGAATATTTTGCTTCAGCTATTCAATGGTGGCTGGTGGGTTAGCGTAGACGATGTTCTTTAAATATCCCCACAGAAAAAGATCTAAAGGAGTAAGGTCGGGAGATCTTGGGGGAAAACGGATATCACCATTTTGTGAAATCTGTGTGCCTGGAAAAATTTCTGTTAGGGCGTTTATTGAAGTGTTCGCTGTGTGTGGCGTAACACCGTCTTGCAATTCTGGACGTAGCTAATTCCGCAACATGGCAGTGTATAGTGCACTGGTGTCAGTTAGCGTGCGAGCCCTAATATCTTCAAAAAAGTAGAGTCCGATGATCCCCGATGCAGACACGCCACACCAAACCGTCATCTTTCTTGAATGCAACTGTTTCTGGTGTAATTCATGTGGATTTTCAGGACACAAGTAGCGAGCATTGTGCTTGTTGACATATCCATTAATGTGAAAGTGAGCCTCGTCACTGAAAATAATCCCTTTTAAGCCACCGTCATCCCAAAAACGAGTCATCATCTCCTCAGAAAAATTTTTCCTCAGTAAGTGATCAGTTTCTTTCAAATATTGGCTGAACTGAATTTTGTAAGGGTGAAAACTTAAATCCTTTAAAATACGCTGGATACTAGCGCGAGACAAATTTAGCGCTTGTGCATGTTTGCGAAGTAAACCCAATATTGACAGGAGTTCGAATAGTTTTTGGTTTGCCTGGATGTTTCACATTTGTAACAACTCTTTTTCTCTAAATTTTAACGCGTATAATATTGTACCGCGCACAAAAATGCCGCCGAGCAACTGTATAGAAATCGTTGGCTTTAAAATACGCCTCAACCATGTAGGCATGCTGTGTCTTCGTCCACTGTTCCATGGTAACTGAAATCCGCACGTGTCGGCTACACGGCTGACGTATTGTTTCCAAGAAATTTCGAACAGGGTCGGCGTAAGGTAAGTTTAAATACTAAAATCTACTCTGAGACACCCTGAATATTGTAGTGACAGATCGAAGAACAGCTCTTAAAAAGTCGAATGTCGAAATTACAACGATCTTAGCTTTTAATTAATGTTTTTTGTTGTTTTACTCGTAGTTAAAAATAAATGCGAAATTTTGTAATTATAAAAAAAGTAAATGCAAAATTCATGTTTTTTATTTGCGAAAATTTCGTACCCCTACTCGTGATTCAACTTTTTTTTATATAAGAAACGTCTTACCGAGTCCTTTTCAACGCCGTTTTCTAAATTTACTTAAAGCTAATAGTTACCGAGATAATCTATTTGTTTATAAGCTAAAAAATTGTTCATAATTTTAAAACATTTCTGAGGCCCTCCAAATGATCCGATTTTAATTCCATAAATTACGTTACATAGGTTAAATACGATTTATAAGTAAAAAAAATTTTGCATCCTTTTTGGGATCAAAAAACTAATATTCTTGGCAAAATTCAGCTTGTTCGTATGATTTTTTGGGGTCAACTCAGCCAAACTCAATACAGCCTAATCTTCAAAACTTTTGATTTCGAAAAAAAAATTTTGATTTTGAGTTTTGGCAATAAATATGAGGCATTTGAAATATACTTACTTAAAAAATGATGAATTTAAACTTTCATATCACAAATTATTAATGTAACTTGTAAATTTTATCTCCAATATTTCTTCTTGATTATCTTGATTTTTCAATTGACTCTATTTTTGATATCTACATGTTTTCTGTTGATTTCTGAAATGGGTTGCTTCTGATTTACTGCAGATTCATGGTTTTATGGTGTTATTGTATCCATGCAATAAAAATTTTAATTATTTAAGCTTCATTTAACTATTATCAACGTTAAATAACAATTATAAAGGATTACAGACTTTTCGTTCAATATATTATTTAATCATCGTATATTTTAGTGTGGCTTGTACTTAAATCCCGTATTCAATGGTGACTGGCCAAAAGTAGTGAAAGACAGAATAGCTTTTAGAAGCGCAAAAGCTAACTTAACGAAATCCAGACTTCCAGCTTTCACTAAAAAAGAGATAAAAGAAATAAAAGGAACACATGATTTTCTGGGATTAAATCATTATTATACTATGTTAGCTAGGGAGGAGGCAAGCGAAGCACCATTTGATGAAACTAGTTCTCAAAATGACGTTGGAACTGTTGACTCATTCGATCCTAAATGGGTTGTAGAATCAAATGGATTATTTGTGGTATGTAATATAAAATATTTTCTTTTTTATGCAATTACTGTTACAACAATGATATTTCAAACTTTCCTAACTTTTATTCGATGAAGTTTTATCATACTTAACCTAAGTTGCAGCCAGTTTGTTTATAAACGAATTGTCTATTTAAGAAAACTACTTCAGCTGACTTATATCAAGAAACTGATTCAAAATAGCAAAATTTGGATTCTAGTACTCGTATACCTAGATACTCGTATAGCTAGACAGAAATGTCTACAAAGGGATTTCCGATCGAATAGAACGGCATATCAAGAACTCAGAAAAGATGCAAAGAAAATATGCAGAAGGAAAAAGAGAAAAATGTTGAATAGAAAAATACAACAAATTACAGATTATAATAACAGAAGAGAGGCTAGAAAATTTTACAAGGAAATCAAGCAATGCGCCCAAGGATACATAACAAGATCAACAGTTTGCAAGGACAAAAATGGGGCAATTATCAGCGAGAAAGAGAAAATAATGAAAAGGTGGAAGGAGCATTTTCAAGAGCTGTTGAACCCAGAAAAAGAACAAAACGAAGATGAAGAGATAATTCACCACACAGCAGAACAACTAGTTGAGCAACCAACATTGGAAGAAACGATAAACGTCATAAAACATCTAAAAAATAACAAAGTACCTGGCACAGATGGAATAACTGCAGAACTGATAAAGATTGGTGGACATGCGCTATGGAGGCGTATCCATAAACTAATCGACCGCATATGGATACTAGAAGTCATCCCAGAAAATTGGAAAGTGGGAATCATACTTCCTATGTACAAAGGGGGAGACAAACGACTCTGCAAAAATTATAGGGGCATAACAGTTTTAAATGTCATCTACAAGATATTATCAGGAATTATATATAGCCGCCTGGAATCGTTTTCGGAGAAGATTATTGGTGAATACCAATGTGGCTTCAGACCAAAGAGGTCAACTATAGACCAAATACATATGTTAAGAGGTATACATGAAAAATGTGTTGAATATAAAATACCTATTTACAACTTGTATATCGATTTCAAACAGGCGTTTGATGGAGTAGATCGACAAAAGATGTTAAAGCAACTATCTATGTTAGGGATACCCAATAAGTTGGTTAAACTTATACGAATGACTCTGGAGGGTTCCAAAGCTATGGTGAGAATAGATGGTGATATGACGCAGGCCTTTGATATTGAAAATGGAGTTAGACAAGGGGATGCCTTATCAACAACACTTTTTAATCTAACTTTAGAAGCTGTTGTTAGAAAACTGGATATAAACGGCTGTATTAATACAAGATCTATGCAAATATGCGCATATGTGGATAATGTTGCCATAATAAGCCGCAACAAAAGGGTATCAAGCGAAAAAGTTATAGAACTGAAACGAGAAGCTGCTACGTTTGGTCTATATATAAATGAAAGCAAAACAAAATATATGGAGTGCACAAAATCGAATAAACATGAGAATCTGAAGGTAGACAACCATACCTACAAATATGCCTCCACTTTTCCCTACCTAGGCTCAATAATAAATGACAACAACAACATCAGTCAATAAATACAAGCACGGATTCTTAGCGGTAATAAGAGCTTTTATGCATACAAAGACTTAATGAAAAGTAAGTTACTGAATCGTGAGTCTAAGCTGAGAATCTACAAAACAGTAATTAGACCAGTGGTCACATATGGATGTGAAACGTGGACCCTCTCAACCACTGATGAAAATCAACTGAGAATATTTGAGCGCAAAATACTAAGGAAGATATTTGGACCAACCCAATGCAGCGATAGTTCGTGGAGAATTAAAATGAACCACGAGCTGGATGAACCAATGCAGAGCGCAGATATTGTCAGATTTGTAAAGTCACAAAGGCTAAACTGGCTTGGTCACCTAGAAAGAATGCCAGATAATCGAGCCGTAAAAGTAGTCCAGAGATGGAAGCCCCAAGGAAACAGAACACGAGGAAGGCCCCGTAAAAGATGGATAGACGACGTAGAGAGGGATCTTAAAACCATGAACATCAGGCAGTGGCGAAGAAAAGTATCCGACAGGGCAGAATGGAAGAACATTGTTAAGCAGGCCAAGACTCACAAAGGGTTGTAGCGCCATTAGAAGAAGAAGAAGTACTCGTATACCTTAAAAATATTATAATTTTTCGGCGCCTACAAAACAACTAGAATATACTGACTAGATATCGAAAACTCCTGCAGAAATCCAGGCAGGTTGGAAGGCTCCATAGTGGCACCCCCACCATCCCACTTACCTAGCTACAGATTGATAATCTGTACTGGAAAAATTATTAGAAAGAGTTGACTATACAATCCAAGCTACCAAAATCAAATTTCTCAAAAGAGAGAACGTCGTTACAATACCTGTTAGACACAAAAATGAGTAAGTAAAGCAAGAAGTAAATATCTACTCGTTTAATAAAAAACAAAAGAATAAATTTTAAATTATAAACCGAAAGAAAGAAGTGTAGGACATTTAAAAAGATGGAGGCAAGTTTGATGTCAGAACAGGCAACAGATACCTAATCCCTGGAATGAATCAGAAGAGGGAGTTTTGGTTGAATTTTTAATTGATGTATTTTGAGTCTTTAAGATGCTCTTAAAAGGCGTGAGCCGTTACATTATCAAAAACGCTTGATTTTTAAATTATTTCGCAAAAAATGATTTCTTGTACATAGTATGAAGTGAACTAGTTAACTGAATAGAGACTTGGAATTGATTAAATTTAAAAATATGTGGTGTTAGCCTCTATCCAAATTGAAGACAGTCCGACTGAAAAAATATCCATCAAACGTGGAGTACGGCAGGGTTGTGTTTTGTCACCCACTCTTTTTAATCTGTACTCTGAAGAAATCTTTAGGGAGGCTTTGGATGACAGACAAGAGGGAGTAAGACTAGGTGGAGAAGTAATCAACAATATTAGATACGCTGACGATACAGCCATTCTTGCAGAAAATTTACAAGATCTCCGAACATTACTAAATCTAGTCAGTGAAGCAAGTTATCGGAGAGGCCTAAAAATCAACATTTCAAAGACAAAGTGGATGGCAGTTGGAAAGATCAATATAGATCAAGGTCTGATTTCTCTTAATGGAGAGGAGATCGAAATACCTTGGCAGCTGGTTAAATGTAAATTGTGACTCTGATGAAGAGATAATAACCAGGATCGAAATATCACGTAAGACTTTTATGATCTGAAAACCAGTTTTATGCAACAGAAACCTGGCGATGAATATTCGTAAGAAGGTCCTGAAATGTTATGTGTGGTCCATCCTATTGTATGGTTGTGAGACATCGACGTAAAAAACACAATGCTAAACAAAAGTTAGAAGCATTCGAATTGTGGTGCTATAGACGAATCCTAAAGCTATCGTGGGTTTCGCACACTTCCAATGAAGATGTTCTTCAAATGATCAATTCAGAACGTCTGCTCATAAACACCATAAAGAGGAGAAAAACAGAATACTTCGGCCATATAATTAGAGAACCTAAATACCATCTACTTTGCCTTATAATACAAGGAAAAGTGGAAGGAAAGAGATGGATTGGTCGAAAGAAACTTTCATGGCTGCGTAATATTAGACAATTTTGTGGTTCCACAGTAGAAGAGTTATTTCGCGCAGCAGCCGACAGAGAAAGGTTTCAGGAAATTGTAAACATGATGACGGCCAACGTCTAAATACGGACACGGTACCCAAAGAAGAAGTTAGTATGATAAAAATAAATAAATTAAAAATAAAAATAAAATAAAAATATTTACGCAGTTTTAAGTCTTAAACTTATTACCTTTTCAAAGAGTATAAATCGAATTTAATGATTATGTGATGCAATAGTGTCGCGCCTCATCGACTGATATGAAGAAACAAAAATATAAACATACTCGCAGTTTATCCATACTGTACTAACAGTTTTTTTAGTTTAATTTATGGAAACTTAAACTTTCGCTATAATCATTTTCTTCTACGTAACATTTATTGTAATATCTGCTCGACTGATTTTGAAAAAGCTTGCCCGACATAACAAAATGTTAGAACTATTGAAATCAAATGACATTGACAACAGAGACGTACAACTAATTAATAATCTATACCGATATCAAGTGCAAGAATAAGATTTGAACAAGAACCATTGGATAAAGTATATTTAAAAAAAAGGTGTGAGACTAGGATGCGTACTCTTACCTCTAGTTTTTAACTTATATTTAGAGGAAACATTAAAGGAAGCCATAATGGTGATAACTGATGTTATTGTAGTAAATGGCATAAACGTGTACAACATTAGATATTCCGATGATATCTTAGTACTGTCTAACTGTAATAAGTACCTTCAAAATCTAATAAAGCTAGATCTATGATCAGTATGAAATAAATCTCAACATTATGAAAACTAACTAGATCTACATCCTGTAGAAAACTAAGAAATCATATAAAGGATGACGGTATTAGAGTCGGAGCTACAGTACTGGACAGAGTGCAATAGTGATAATAATACTATACTAATACAGTTATTTTCTTTTTGTCTCTACTAATGAATAAATCATTGTGACGCAAGATATTGTGTCTATTTTATTTTCTATATTGCTTGTAAACGTGTTATATATTTTATTTTTATTTTAGATCGTTCCTAGCGGTGCTTTTAAAGTTTTGAGATGGATTAAAAAGACATATGGAAACCAAAATATTCTAATAACTGAAATAGGAATGAGCGACAATGGTACTTATCTTAATGATCAAGATAGAATCGATTTTTACACAGTGAGTAAATGTAAAAAATATTTAATGCAGTTTTTGGGAAGAAATAAAATAACTTTTAATCATATTAACATTTATGAGATATAGTTTACTTGTCCGCATCCAATAATTTATTACAATCGTTAAACTCTGTTCACAACACTGCTGTCCGAATGAATTTCATCGAATCTGGCTAACCCTGTATTTAATCTTGTGACTTCGCCAACACCTGGACTCGGAAACTCGCCCAGATATATACTTTCAATCCCACAGATCCTACAACCTTTGTGCCAAGACAAAAAATTATCTCATCCTAGTACCGTCAAGCACATCCTCACAGAGTGCCAACACTACCAGGCCACTCGCATTGCCAACAATATCATCCACAGTTTAAAAGAACTTCTGAACTGTTCAATCCGACTCAGAGAGCTAATAGACTTCTTAAAGACTACACAGTTGTTTAACAAAATATAATTTACATAATATTGTTATTCTTTACTATTGTAAACTCTGTATCAAAACTCTGTAGGTACTGTTGTAAATCTTTGATCCCGTGTCAATGACCAAAGATGTGGAGACACGTTAATTCGAAATAAAAAAAAAAACATTTATGAGGGTTCGCTACGACTGTTACTGCCTCTATAACACTTTTCCGTGTTTTAAAATTATTTAATATTGCCTCCTCAAAGATCTTTGCTCTCATTGCTTCTTTGATATAATTACGTCAACTTTGTGTTCTTACTTTCTTTTCTAAGATAAAGTCGAGCTTAATATCCTCCAAGACCGCCATTTCCTTTTTGGTGTCACACCTAATATGTAATTTAGATTCTCAAAGTATTCAGAGGAGAAAACGAACTATCGAGGGTGAAGTTTATAAAAAGTAACTCAAGTACTCAACGTACACAGAGGCAAAAATTAAATCTGTTCAAATCAATCTGTAACGACTCTTACATAGCTTATTTTTCTAAGTTTCTCTTAAAGATGGGAAAATTTGTCGGATTCAGAACGGCTTGTATTATACGCGTATATATTTAAAATCCGTGTGGAGCTAACTGGTCCTAGGACCGGTGGGTAGCTGAGTAATAAAATACCAACCGCGAACCAAAACAGGCTAAGGTATGGCAACCCAAACATAAGAGTCTCTGGTTGGAAGTTAGGATAGAGGTCGACAACATATTCCTGTAAAAAAGTATATGTTACAGAACCTCAGGAACTATTATTTGGACGGAACTCGTTCGAACAACGACGACTCTGCAAATGAAAAAAGGAATTAAGATTAGTAACGTGGAATACCCGAACTCTGTACCGTACTGGCGCACTCACATATTTACTAGACATAGTGTACACGTGTAAAGTAGATGTTTTAGCACTACAGGAAATACGTGGATGGGGTGGGATTTTTTGTAAACCATAGAACACAATTCTTTATTATTGACTTTAAATCCTGCAGTCAATAAATATGCTATTTGATCAATACACATGCCCTAACTAATGACAAACCAGAGGAAATAAAAAACAGTTCTTCGAAAACTTAGAGCAAGCTTACAGAAGATGTCCCAGAAATGATATTAAAATTATATTAGGTGACATAAATGCAAGAATAGGACGAAAGCGAATGTTCATGCCCACGATAAGAAAGCAAAGTACAAAAATACATAACAACAGTAGCGATAATTGATTACGACTGATAAACTTAGCATCAGCACTGCTTATTATGAAACAGTCATAATAAACTGGAGAATTTATTAGAGGTGCAAACATAGACCCAGATTATTACCTAGTGATCTTAACATTGAGGGCTAGAATTTCAAACACTTGCAGAGAAAATAAAATGGATAAAAAAATCGAATGTACAAAAGCTGAGAGATGCGACAATTGCAGAACGGTACTCGGAAAACATCACCAATAGGCTAAGGAATCAAAATGTAAATAAAGAAGGCCAGACAGATATAGACTCCTATTGGACCAGAATAAAGGAAAACATTAAAGCAGCAGCCAAAGATGAAATAGGAACAGAAATATTTGTGCCCGTAAAAATCATTGGTTTCACGACGAATGCAAGAATGCAACAAAAAAATGAAGCATACAGAAAGATGCTTACTCGAAGAACTGGAACAACTTTAGAAAATTACCAGACAAAGCGAAGAGAAGAAAAGAGGATACATAAAAAGCGAAACCACTTAAATACCTAAGGAACTTATATATAAAGAAAACTTCAACAAAGAGAAACAATTTAGAGCATTCTATAAGAAAATTTACATCAACAGAAAAGAATTCTTCAAGGCAATCACAAGACAATGCAGAAGTCAGAATGGCTACCTATTAGCAAGGAAAGATGTATTAAATAAATAGGTAGAATAGTTGAACCAGGCACTTAATATAGAGCAAGAAGAAGAAAACCTGGAAGACAAAAGAGATGAGGTAAGAGGAAGAGACGAGAGGAAAGAGGAATCACCAACGATTCTTGAAATTAAAGACGTATTTAAAAAACTAGCCAGAAACAAATCACCCGGAATAAATAATCTTCCATATTAACTATATAAAGAAGGTGGACGCGATACCATATGGAATTACAGCTTCCTTCCCCAATGATTATAATATCGGAATACTTTGCACCGTACACAAAAAAGAAGATATCTTTGAATGCTCTAACCAAAGAGGAATTACGCTTCTAAATGCAGAGTATAAAATATTTTTCACCATATGGCACTATATGTAGAACGGATAGTAAGAAAATACTAGGCAGAAAAAACACTGGAATATGTCATTGATACCTAATACATATTTATAGACTACAAAGCAGCCTACGACTCTGTGAATAGAAGAGAAATGTTCAAAGCGATGAAAGAGCTAGGAAAACCAAATCAGTTGGTAAATTTAACAAAACTAACTCTTGAAAAAGTTGAATGGAGAAAGCGAATTCAGGGGGAAGTATCTGAACCTTTTAAAATAAATAAAGGACTGCGTCAAGGAGACCCTCTCTCCTGTATACTTTTCAATCTAGCTGTGGAGAAAGTAATACGTACATCACAAATCACAAACATTGGTTCAATATATAATAAATCAGTGCAAATCCTTGCCTATGCTAATGACATCAATATTGTTGGGAGAACGGAAAACGCTGCAGAGGCGTGTGTAGCATTAAAAGAATCAGCTATAAAAATGGGTTTAATAATAAACACCAACAAAACGAAGTATATGAACATAAACTCGCAATCACAAATCCTACGACCACTTAATATATAAAATGACGTCATCCAAGCAGTGAACGAATTTGTACACATGGGAGCCTTCCTTAACACTCAAAATAATACTACCGCAGAGATAAACCATATAATTTGCACGGCCAACAGATGCTATTTTGGTCTCAATCTTCTCCTTAAATCCACAATTATATTGAGAAATACACAAATAAAACCCTACAAAACAATGGTTCAGAGAACCTGACTAACAAACAGTAATAAATAAGTGTTAAAATGCTATAGCTTTGACGCTTATTAAGAAATCTTATCTTGCATATTCCTCTCCTTCTCTACCATATGGGTCTCTCAAAGAATATTTTTTTTACTGAAGCAATATGTTCCATCTATGTTACATGTTCTACTACTCTGAAATTTCTTATTCATTTGATGATATCTGATTTCTGGTATGATCTGCATCGTTCAAGTTTTATCGTCTTTTTCATACACCATGTCATTCATGGCTATGTAAATTCTCCTCACTATTTTCCTCTAAAAACATCCTAGCATGTTTTCACCACTGTTTGTACAAGATTCTACACCGTATTAAGACTGGTCGTATCATTGCGTCGTAGAGTTTGCTAAACCTTGCAATCGCCTACAAATGCTAAACTTAGTTTCGTATTGTAGTTTGTAGTATCTATTACATATCTAGGTGTTTGGATGTGATCTGTTGTACTGAATTTTTTCCGTAATAAAATTATAAATTTTTATAAATATGATGTAAAAACTTTTGATTTGATAACAAAAATAAATAATATTTATATTATTTTTAGGAATATTTTTGCAACATCCTTGACGCTATGGATGATGGAGTTAACGTTATAGGAATCATATACTGGAGTCTAATGGATAATTTTGAATGGTTTAATGGTTACGGGTAATGAATATCATTATAAAATGTTTAATCTTATATGCTTATTAAAATACTTAAGTGAACACGCAGAAGAGAATACTCAAAACTAGACTAGATATAAGTTTTTATAACATCTAATGATAAAGAACAATAAAAAATAGATTGACTAAGGTTTTGAAGATAAGTCAGCTCTGTTCTTAGAAATAGATTTTATAGCTCTGGTGAAATGTTCGTTTCGATAAACGCTCGTGTTCCTTGACACCTAACCAAGCTATTTACTTAGTAGCTTATTTTTTGCTTAATAATATTTTACGAGTTCCCTCCTCTACACTGAAATAGGAAATACCAAGTTTTACCTTGAGTTTCTTTTAATATTTCTTCTATATCATGCTAGAAGTTGGCTGTGTTCCAAATTTACCTTTTAATTGCTTCTACTTACATCCACTGCAACTTAATGGACAAGATTTCCTCGCGGGTATGTTCAATAATATGGTCGATCAAACATATAAATATATATACATATATATATATATATATATTCCGAAAGGTTTCCACGGTTAGTACAATAAACCAGTCGTCCGGGTTAAACCGCGTCGATTATCATTGCGCCGAGCTTTCGACATCCTCTTCGATGTCTTCTTCAGGGCTTCCGAAGTCTGCACTGAATAGTGATTAGTGTAGTAGTGTCTGGGGGCTGGGGAGGCTGAGACCTCGGAAACCCTGAAGGAGACATCGAAGAGGATGTCGAAAACTCGAAAACAAAATACATTTCAAAATTTAGTTATGATAGTAAAAATTTTTCGTTTGTGACATCTTTTAACGGTGTGTTTTAACTCTTAACTCAGTTAAAACACACCTTTAAAAGATGTCACAAACGAAAAATTTTTACTATCATAACTAAATTTTAAAATGTATTTTGTTCATTATTTTATATGTTATATTTTATATGTGTGTTATTAATGTTGAGTGTCATAGCTTTATATAAATAATCTCAACGACTATGTCTCTTAAAGAAGGAATAAAACAATTCCGAGAGCTAGACCAAAAGTCCCGGCCAAACCTTCTGACTGCATCCCTAATAAACTGTGTTGTTTGTATATACATATATATATATATATATATATATATATATATATATATATATATATATATATATATATATATATAGTCAAAATCATTTTTGTTAACATATTTTAAATCATGTCATTTTAAATTATAAAACATTTTATTTTTTAGTTCCCACTTTGGGTTATACCATGTTGATTTTAAAGATTCAAACAGAACCAGGCATCCTAAAGAATCTGTGGGATTTGCAAAAAAATTATCTAAAGAAAAAACGCTCTCTTGCGGTAACCCAAGTAAATACAGATCAGTCCCAGTGCCACTTCCGAAATGGACACCAAGTACTAACGTTTCTTTATGGCATAAACACGTTGGAAATAAAAACTACAAAAATCCAAAAAGACCAAATTCTTTATGCAATAATAACGGCGTTAGAGGCAATATTAAACGACGTAATGACAAAAGTTGTTAAAGGAAAATATTCTGCAGTATTCTTCAAGTATTAGTGATTACTTAATTGTTGTGTTATTATCTGTAAATGTTGAAGTTTATCATTGTTATTATTAGTTATTTTTAAAAATGAATAAATTATTGAAAGATACCTGCTTTTAATAAAATTTATTAAGAAGTTAAAAAGCGATATTAAGAATCATATTCTATTTTTTATGTATGAGAGAGTAATAAAACAATAAATTATGTATGCAAATCCCTAAACTGTTGATACGGGTGACTCAATGAAAAACAGATATTTGTCAACAAGTTTACAGAAGTATATAGGAAAACAATTTTAAATTGAGTATGACCACCAGGTATAAAGGTTGGAGCAGAATAGAATACAACAGTTGTGAGAATTACTAATCCCTAAATAAGGTTGCCAGTGTCGGAGTGATGGAGGTTAACAGGTACTAATGAATTTGCAAGAAATGTAAGATGTTTATTTTATTGGTTATATATAACCAATAAAAGTTTAATAAGTACCTACCTATTTGCAAAATAAAGTTTAATTCTTTAGATAAAATAAAACGTTTTATTTTATCTATTTGCAAAATAAAGTTTAATTCTTTGCCTATTTGCAAAATAAAGTTTAATTCTTTAGATAAAATAAAACGTTTTATTTTATCTGAAATGAGTGCATTCCACGAAGTAAGGGTTTCAACAATTAAACATTTAATTCTTTAATTCCAGGAATCTACGACAGTAATTGACTAGATAATTACCTTCTAAACTTATTCCACAGAAAATGTGATAGTGGGTTTTTCCATTTTGTATATAGGAAGGTCCAAGTGGCGTATTCAAAATTCTTAACAGTTCACTAAAAGTAGGTACTTCAGTTGCAAGGTGCAGTTTATTGTGTATACTAGTGTTATGGAAAATTTGGAAGTGCCGTGTAAACGCCGAAAAATTGGTCCTTTAACAGTTAATGAAAAAACATTAATATTTAATTGTTTTAAATCATTTACAGACAAACGTTTATGTGAAAGTGTTGATGAGACCGTTGAGTTAGTTAGCAATACACTTGGTGTTGGGAAATCTACGATTTACAGAGTTATTAAAGAAGAGAAATGTGGTAGTTTTCAAATGCCACGTAATGCTCCAGGGAAACCAAAATTTCAAATAGAATATCATTTTAAAGAAGGACTTCGACGGAAAGTGCATGAATTCTTCTTTAGACAAGAATTTCCAACATTGGATAAAGTTCTTGTCTCAGTTCGAGATGATAAGGATTACCCAGAAATGAGTCGAAGTACGTTATGGAAACTTTTAAAAGAAATAGGCTTCCGCTGGAAAAAGAATCCCAGAAAGTCTATTTTATTAGAAAGAAGCGATATTGCCATATGGAGAAGACATTTTCTAAGAACCATAAAGGAAATGAGAAACCAAAAAAGAAAAATATTTTATCTTGATGAAACATGGATCAACGAGGGTCATACACCAAATAAATTTTGGCAGGTTGAAACTGTTACAAGTCAAAGGCACGCTTTTGTAAATAACTTATCTACTGGTTTAAACCCACCATCAGGAAAGGGACGCAGGCTGATAATAGTACACATTGGCAGTTCAGACGGTTTTGTTGAAGGTGGTTTATTAACTTTTGAACCAACTCGTACCGGTGACTACCATGAAGACATGAACGCTAATGTCTTTCAAGAATGGTTCGAACAAATGATAGATCTTCTTCCTAAGAACTGTGTAATAGTAATGGATAATGCAAGTTATCACTCCAGACTTATAGAAGGACTGCCCACAACCAAGTGGTTAAAAAAAGACTTGCAGAATTAACTGAGTTCAAAAAATATTACGTACCATCCCGGATCTATAAGAAAGGAACTTTATTCGTTGTGTGCCCTTCATAAAGAAAAATTTAAAAAATACGAAATTGATGAAATTGCCAAAAATCGTGGAATGACAGTACTTAGATCCCCACCATATCATTGTGAATTAAACCCGATTGAACTGGTATGGGCACAGATAAAGAGTGAAGTTTCAAGAAAAAATACCACTTTTAAAATTCATGATGTTAAACAGTTGTTTTTGGAGGCCGTAAATAATGTAAAACCTGAAAACTGGGAAAAGGCAGTAAATCACACTATTAAAGAAGAGGAAAAAATGTGGAAGCTGGACAATATTACTGATAAAATGATCGAGCCAGTTATTATAAATCTTGGTTCTGAAAGTTCATCTTCTGAATCTGATTTGGATTTGTAACAAGTAGCTGTAAGTTTTATATTAATATTTTTATTCATCTATTTAACATACCTTAGACGGTTTTAAAAACTCTTTTTCTCTTTTGTAATTTTTAAAAATTAAAAAAAATGTGAATTTTTTAAAACCCTTTTTAATGTAGGCCAGTCAGTTCTAATATAGTGTGTGATAAAAGAGGTCACTTTTTGTTTACATACACATAACACTTTATAACACTGAAATAATTCATTTATTTTTTACAATTATTCAAAGTAATTGTTCAATTAATCTTGAGCACGCCCATGGAGTGGTCGGAGCTACCAGTTAAAATTATGCTAATTACTCTCTCGTTCATAAAAATAAACTATAATGATATATTAAAAGAAGAAAAATAGAAATCGGGCTCACAATCACTTTTTCTATTATCTAACGTTCTAGCTTTAATTTTCATCTTAGTAAAGTTGCTGTTATAACCATGTTAATTGTCTTTACTTTGAGAGTAATACAGCGTCGTCTGCATTTCAGATTATATTAAGTTTTTTTCATTTGGTATCCTTTTTTAGTTTCTAATTTTTTTGTTATTTCATCCATGATCAGGTTGGACCTGATTCCAAGGACCCTGAGGAGTCAAGGAATATTCCTGGCTTATCTCATTGCCAGCTTCAATTGGGTCAGTTATCTCTTATACTTTTACAGACGATAATAAATATAGAAATGCAACAAAAAAATTGTTTCAGAATCTTATCGTTAACTATGTTATCGCCATTATATAAAAGAATTGGCAAAAGTACATTTTTACTCCACCCCTTTTTGCCCTTATAAAAACTAGATAGTTGCTAAACCAAAACATCAATAAATGTAGATAGTCATTCTAGCATATTTCAAACCATTTCCAACCTTCAAATAATGCTATTGAGTTCAAATATAAATGTTTAAATTTAAATCTGTATCTTCTTCTTTAGGTGCTGTGTCCGTTTTCAGACGTTGGTTATCATCATGTTTACAATTTTCTGAAACCGTTCTCTATCGGCTGCTGCACGAAATAATTTTTCTACTGTGGTACAATTGTCTAATATCCTCGTCAGACCCGAGCTTATGCAAAATTAATCAAAGAGTTATTTTATTAATTTCTGATCTGAATGACTTCCAAATATGTTATCGAAACAACTTTTACCAAGTTTTTTTTTTAAATATAAAAAACATATGTACCTACACATATGTGACCGTTTCGTTCATACAACACTATATTAACATGCGTACATTTTACTCGTTATTGTATTAGAGGTGATAAAAAGAAACATTTTTCGCTAAATAGTGTTTATTCTAGAATAAGTAATACAAAAAAGAGTCTACAGCGTCTAAATATTAAAAAAAAAAGGTAGATTTATTTCGAATGAAATTTCAGAATATATTTTCAAATATGGTATTAAAACCTAATGTACACATTTGTGAACAAATTTTTTTGATGACTGATAACTTTGCAGAAAGTAAAATTTAAATAAAACCATACAATCTATCTTGTCAATTAATCGTTAGAAAACGATATAACCAGAGTAATTTTTTTTCGATGACTAACTTTACAAGAAATTTAATAAGATTTACCTCGTGAAGTATCTATTTTCTAAACGTCCCCAAAACACAAACTTTGCAGTTCAACTAATTTCCAGGTACTGGTATCAATTTAAAGTATTTCTTACATAAACAAGTAGACATGTGCTTGAAGGAACGATATGTGGCGGCAAATTTAAATTAAGAAATATATAATGAAAAATATGAATTTTGATTAATTTGTACACATATGTGTAAGCGTGGACCGACGAGGATATTACGCAGCAAAGTTGCTTTCGACCAATCTATCTCTTTCCTTCCACTTTTCCTTGTATTATAAGGCGAAGTAAATTGTCTTTGGGTCCTCCAAATATATGACCGAAGTATTCTGTATTTCTTCTCTTTATGATGTTTGGGAGCAAGCAAGCAAGCAAGCAAGAATTTATTATTTTAGGAATATCTTCATTGGAAGTGTGCAAACCCATGATATTTCCAGGATCAGTCGATAGCACCACAATTCTAATGGTTCTTATTTGTTAAATATTGTAGTTTTTAATGTCCATGCCTCACAACCATATAATAAGATCGACCACACATAACATTTAATGACCTTCTTGCGAATATGTCGATACATATTTTGTATGTTTCTGTTACATAAAACTGGTTTCCAGGTCATAAAAGCCTTATTTGATGTTTCGATTCTGGTTATTATTTTTTCATCAGAGTCACAATTTACATTTAACCAGCTGCCGAGGTATTGGTTTACGCGTTCTATCTTCTCTCCATTAAGTGAAAGCAAACCTTGATCTATATTAATCTTTTCAACCGCCATTCTAGACGCCAACTTCAATAACTAGATTTACTAATGTTTGGAGATCTTGTAAATTTTCTGCAAGAACGGCTGTATCGTCAGCGTATCTGATGTTGTTGATTACTTCTCCGCATAGTCTTACTCCTTCTTGTCTATCATCCTAAGCCTCCTCAAAGATTTCTTCAGAGTACATATTAAAAACACTGAGTGACAAAACACAATCCTCTCGTACTCCACGTTTGATGGATATTTTTTCAGTACGACTATCTCCAATTTGGATAGAGACTACTTGATTGTAACATAAGGATTTTAGCAGTCTTATATCATAGTGGTCAAGTTCTGCTGCCCGCAGGCAATTAAAAAGTGTATCGTGTTTTACTCAGTCGAATGCCTTCTCGAAGTCGATGAAACAAACATAAACGTTCTTCCGGAACTCACAGCTTTTTGTAAGAGAACGCTCATACAAAATAGTGCTTCCCTAGTTCCTAGACTATTTCTAAATCAAAACTGATTATTACGTATTCTACTTTCGCACAGAAGGAATACTCGGTTTTGTATAATTCGTAAAAGTATCTTAAGTGTGTGGCTCATCAAACTGATCAGTCTAAAATCACTGCATTTGGTTAGCCTGCTTTTCTTTGGTAATGTTATAAATAATGACTGGTATTATTTCTGGTATCATCTGGTATTATTTCTTCGTTATAAATTTTGTTAAAGAACGTAGTTAAGATGGTAATGTTTTCCTCGTCCAAAAGTTTAAGTAACTCAGCAGGGATCTGATCTGGTCCAGGTGCTTTATTATTTTTTTCTTGCTGTATCGCTTTTCTGACTTCTGATTTCAGTATACTGGGGGACTTCATTGACACAGGCAGTATGTGTATGTGTATGATTTTCTCGAGAAGCATCGCTAAAAAGGACACTGATGTACCTCTCCCATTCTTTGACCTCTTGATCGTGATCACAAATGTTTCCGTCTGCGTTTTTGAGTACGTGAGCATTTTTCAGTTTCCCAATTCGAAGGTATATTTAAGTTTCTTGTGGAGGTTAAAACTGTCATTTTTTTTTTGGTCTTCTATATCTGTACATAAATTCTTGAGCCAAGATTCTTTGGCGTGCCTTATTTTTCTTTTTATGAGTTTGTTGTTTTCGCTGTATTTGTGAATATTTCTATTTTTTGTTCCTGTCGAACTTCCATCAGCTCTAGGATTTCCTGTGTCATCCACTAATTTTTTGCCAATATTTGAAGTGAATTCAAAGGCTATCGTACTCCCTCTAAAATTGAGTTTTGTATGTCGAACCAACATTCGTTGATGGTTCTGTTTTTGTTTGGTATATTGGTTATTTTGTGTGTTTTTCTATTTATCCGCTGTGATATGTGCGCACATGTTTGGGAGTTTCTAAGTGGTTCAAAATATATCTTACTAGGCTTAGTTCTTCTTTTTCTACGGGACTACAGCCCAAATTGAGCCTTAATCTCCTTTATTTTTTTGCCTCCACCTTTGCTTGTCTGTGGCTGATCTTCTCCATACATGGACTCTTTGTTTTTGGATGTTTCTTTCAGGACCCATGCTTCACTGCCATAGCATGCTATTGGTCAAATTAAGGTTTTAAAGATTCTCATCTTTGTATTTCGGTGGACCTTTTTAGACCGAAATATATCGGAGAGTGCAAAATAAAGTCTATTTGCCCGCGTTATTCTCTTCCGTATTTCTCCATCTTCTGATCTGTCGACATATATTTTAACTCCGATGTATGTGAACTTTTCAACCTTTTCAATGTCATCTTCATGTATAATGTTTTTTGGGACTATATTTCTTCTCGTCTGTATTTTTTTTGTTTTTTTTTCTGTGTTAATTTCTTTTGGTTTGCGTTTTTAACTCTGCGTATGTTTCCTGTATATTATTATCATCGGCATAAGTGGCCCGTTGAACCGTTCGGTTGGTCAGCCCATCTCCCTGCTTTAGTCCCTGCGAAATTTTGAAAAAGTCTGTCAGGTGGTTTTGTATTCGTACACATGCCTGAATTTTATCCATTGTGGCTTTAATGAATCTAATTAGCTTGTGTGGTATTGCCAATTCAGCCAATGTATTGTAGAGTTTGTTACTTTTGACTGAGTCGTATGCCTGTTTAAAGTGTACAAACACGTTGTGAATATCAATATCATGTTCACATGATTTATTCAAGATCTGTTTGACTGATCTTATACTCTTCAATAATATTTTCTGCTAGTGGTTGGAGCCGCTGGTTCATAATATACGTGAGAACTTTATATGCTGTACATAGTAGAGAAATTTCACGATAGTTTTTGCACTGAGGTTTGTCCCTTTTTTATAGATCGGGCATACTGTACTTTTCTTCCAGTCGTCGGATATTTTCTGTCGGATGTGACTTGCTAGGTGGTCGCCACCAACCTTATACAATTTTGCTGGTATTTCGTCAACTCCCGGGGCTTTATTGTTTTTTTTAGGCATTAATAGCTTCGAGAACTTCCTCAATGGTTGGAGCTTCTACTTCATTCTCTACTTCATTCTCCTCTACGTAGTTCGTACCAATTTCATTTTCCATGTCTACTTGTTTGTATCAAGTAGGGTCTGAAAATGATGCTTCCAGGTTTCTGTGACTTTCTGTTGGTCACTGATTATTTGCTCACTTTCATCTTTACACAGACTTGTTTGAAGTTTATACCTACTTTTTATCTTTTTTAGGTATTTGTGAGCCCCTCTAATTTCGTTGTTTTTGAAATTTTCTTCCATTTTTTCTATTTGTCCATATTCATAGGCTCTTTTCTGCTTTCCGTCTTGCGACTTCAAATGATGTTGGTCTTTCCCGTGTTCTACTTGTTATATACATTTTGTGTGCTTCATTTCTTTCCTTTATTGCTTGTGTGTACTCGTTATCGAACCATGCTTCTCTTCTAGCCTTTTTCTTGTTTCCCAGAGTAGAGGTTGCCTCTGTCAGTACTGCTGTTTTGATATTATTCCATTTGCCCTCTATGAAGTGCAGTTCTAGCGTTTTTAACTCATTTGAGACTTTTTCTTCGAACTTCTCTTTGCATTCCTCAATCTTCAGTTTTTCCAGATTCAGTTTGTTTGTTTTTCGTTGTCTTTCGTTTCTTTATTTGTTAACTCTGCATCTAAATTTGGTTTGAAGTAAAAGATGGTCTGATCCACAGTATGCTCCTCGTCGTGTTCTTACATCTGAGATACTACTGGCTTCCCTTTTGTCTAGCATCACATGGTCGATTTGATTGGTTGTGGTTCCATCTGGTGAAATCCATGTCATTTTGTGTATGTCTTTATGTGGGAAGCATGTGGAACCTATAACCATGTTTCTGGTGGCAAAATTTATAAAAAGCTTCCCATTCTTGCTTAATTCATTGTGCAGTGGGTTTTTTCCTTGTGCCATAGAACTACGGCTCCTTGCCTATTTTAGCATTCCATTATAATTATATTTACCCATTATAATTTTGATGTCATTTTTGGGCGCATTGTCATATACTATCTCCAGCGGTTGGTAGAAGCTTTCCTTTGTATGTTGTTCTTGTTCTTCTGTTGGGCAGTGAGTGTTTATCATTGTTAGGTTGAAGCAGTGGGTGCAAATTCTTAACTTGCATATCCTTTCACTGACTGCCTGGAAGTCTATAATTTTTTACTTAAAAGCATTATCCACCACAAATACAACTTCACATTATTTGCTTCTTTGTTCCTTCACATTATATAGAATTGTAGAAGAGCAGTAATCATGACCTTATATCTTTTTAGTTCTTACAGAAGTGCGGTTTGAGCTCCTGGTTTATTTAGTGTCCTCAAATTCCAGTTTCCAAATATATAGTCCATGTTTTGTAGCTGAGTCATTTCCGAAAGTTCCGTCTTGTATTCGTAACAGTGTGTTTTTCCGGAAGGGGTTGTCAGCCCACTGCCCGACCTTCCTCCTTTACCCGGGCTTAGGACCGGCAGTGGTAACTCCTGAGCTACTCGATCCACCCATTTGTCACCACAGGCGAAGTAACTAGGCTTAATTAGCTTAGTTAATTTCTTTAATTTAATTTGTATTTTCGAGAAGAGTAGATTATGATTTGCTTTTATAACAGCGCTGGGATAAGTTTTTTATCTTTAATATTGTTTCGAAATCGGTGATTTATTAAGATGTAATCTATTTGGTTCCGTACTCTTCTACCGTGTCTACCTTGAGGGGATTTCCACGAATATAGGTGACGAAGTCATTTTTCTTGGCAAAATTTCATAATTGATCAACTGAGTTGTTTGACGAAATCCAAAAGAACCAGTGGAAGAAAAATGATATACTGGAAATCAATCTCGATGATCCTTTTGTAAGTTTTTTTCCTATCTTTTCATAAATTTTATGGGTATTATTCAAAGATTTTAATTTATTTTTACATTTTTAAAATATTGTTTTAGTTGTATTTACATGTCATAAATATTTTAACAATATTTTACAATATATTTAAATTTATATTTATATTATTTTATGAGCACAATTTAAGTTTATTGTTTGATAGTCTCGATTTGAAAATAAGCAGTAAAACGCAAACTACCAATTTAGAAAAATCCGCATATCTAAATTAAATTCCAAAATGCAAACGACAAATAACGATATTGCTAGCCTTTGTTTCACTCTACCAGAATTTTCAACTGGAGATAATCTTTTTACCTTTATTAAGGCAGTAGATAATCTAATTGCTTTCCTAGGTAATCAAGACCTTAGTTACCCCCAAGAATTTAATCTTAATGCATACATTGTATCTCGTATTAAAGAAGACCGAGAAACTTTTTAAACAAAGTATTCTAATAAAACAAATTATACAGATATCCGTCCAGCCTTATTAACAAAAAACGGAGATAGACTTTCTGAAGATATTCTAGTATCAACAACTGTTTAAAAACATAATGAATCGTATGATTAATATAATCATAGAATCTCCACTAATTTAAACGATTGGTTTAGCATTTAAAACAATAACCCTGCAACAGAGATTTTCAAAATCCTTTATTTAAAAAACATTGCTCTAAAGACATTTTGCAGAGCTTACAATTAACATAACATTAACATAAGAGTCAGCAACAATACATAAACTTCTTGAAAAACAAACACTACAAAAAGTTCTCAATGACAAACAAAACGTATCATTCAAGCTTACTTTCACATAACCACAAATCTACAAATTAATAGCAACCTTTTGTGAGGCCCCTTTTCCGCATAACTGACCAAATTTTCATTTTTCTAGTCAACAAAATTTTATTTCTCATGAGAATAATCAGCAAAATAATTGCTAAAGAAATATTCCTCAAGGACGTAGTTCCCAAGAAATTTTCAGCATAGACTAAACAGATAAAAAAATCTCCGAAATTAACAAAATTATTCCTCTGTTTTGGGTGATGTCCAAACCATGTCAACTAGAAATCACCAACCTATGACAGTTACTACTATCATAAGTAGACTTCGGCAAATATGCAAATAAAAATGTAGAAAATATGCGCATAAATATGCACGTGTTTACCCGAAAATATGCAAATATTTTACAAAATATGCATACAAATAAATAAAAAAATCGTAAAATAGTAACAATTTTATTTAAAAAAAAAAGTGTACATAACTAAATATTTCCTACTATTCATTAAGATTTACATTTATTTTAAGTAACTACATCATTTTTAAGTATGAATAAACTTATTTAGAATTATGGTAACAATAAATAACCAAGTGGTGTTCAAAATTTTCTAACAAAAACTTGTGGCTTCTGTCTGAGTACATATATTTATATATGGAAAAACTTCGTTCAACATCAACTGATGTAACGGGAGCATTTTTCAAACTAACCAAAACATTTGGTTCTAAATTAATTGTTTCCGAAATATTTCCAGCTAGAACACTGACTACTTCAGAAAGAATATGGTAACCTTTATTTTTTTCCATAGTAGCTTCAAATTTTTTTAAAATATCTTTTCCAATATTACCTCTAACGTTCCGACAACATGACGCAAATTCTTTTATTAATGCTGTACTTTCGAACAATGACAGTTTTGGTGATTCTAACTGAGTAATTGTTTTTTGAACAAAACTAAAATTTGATTTTATAAATGAAAGTTCTTGTTGAAGCAAGTTACTCTGAAAAGTTTGTTTAGAATCCAAAAGAGATTGGGAACTTTCATCTGTTAACGTATCAATTATGTTCTTTATTTTAACAAAATGATCTGCATAAAAATTAGCTGCTTCTAACCATGTTCCCCATCGCGTTAAAATAGGTTGTGGTGGAAGAGGAATGTTAGGTAGCATTTCTTTATAAAGTTGAATTCTTATAGGAGATTTAAGAAATACTTTTTTGACACTGGATATCATGGTATTTACAAGAGGAAACTTTTTTCGTATTTCCTCTGCAACTCTGTTTAATCCATGCGCTACACAAGTAACATGTATTAAATCTGGGAAAAATATTTTTAAATTTTGTCCTGCTTTCACCATATAAGGAGCAGCATCCGATAAAATAAGCAGTAATTTATTAGAAGGAATAGTTGTCGGAAGAAAAAAAGTTGCTAATGTTTCTTGTATAAAACGCGAAATTGTTAAAGCATTTGTTTTCTCAAGTTGCTGGCATGAAATAAGATGAGATTTTGGTAAGGTATCTTCTTTAAGAACACCAATTAATAAATGAGCAATATACTTTCCTGAGGAATCAGTGGTTTCGTCTACAGATATGTAAAAATAATTATCTGCAATTTCTTCCTTAATATTAATTAACACCGACGAGTATAGCCCGTTCACATTATTTCTTCTTAGAGACCGATCACTTGGAACATTAAGTTTGCAATATTTTTTTAGAAACGAACTAAAATTTACATTTGCTAATTTTGAAAGCGGTATGTTTGCAGACACTAATGCGCGACACAAGTCTTCATTAAAAGTTTCTTGCTCATCTAATTTTTTTGAAGTAGATTGGAAACATTTAGCCATTGAAGTTTGATGTTTTCCTCCTATTTTTCCTTTTTTTGCAATGTGTGAAGCAGTTCTCACATGTTGGTCTATCTGAAATTTCTTCTCACATGCTATCTATAAATAAAAATAAAAACCTTTATTTTAACCCAACCTTTAAAATATAAAAATATACAAGGTGTTTTTGGTTAATCAAATAACTGGTTTGGAAAAAAAACACTCGCTAAGTGTTTTAAATGCAGTATTAATCCACAAATTAGTTTTTGTTACTAACCATTAGTACATCATATAACTTATTTTAAAATTCAACAAAAGTTTTTTTTTTGTTAATTCAATTACAATAAAAATAATTGTGTTTTAGAATAGCTGACTTCATAAAAAAAAGTAAAGGTGAAAAATGTTTCTAAATACACACCATTGTATTGTACCATGGACAATTTTTTCTCACTAAAGGAAGCTATTTTTCATTTAAAAACAACCTACGAGTACTAAATTTCAAGTAAATACGTTTATTGGTTTTAAAGTTATTGTTGTTATTAACTAAAAGAATTTAATTTTTTTTTAATTTTAACACCCTGTATCTCGAAAAGTAAATAAGTTTGACCCCTCATTAACTATATCGTTTTGTTCAATTTTTCGAGAAGTATCTACAGTCAAACGTTGTAAGTGTCATTTGGAAACACCCTGTATGTATGAAATATTAGATATTTAATAGAAAATATTAGATACTTACAATTTTGCCACAGACTGAACAGTAGATTTTTCCCATATCCATAGACAGCTCTTTATAAGGTTTAATCCAAGTTGAAGCACTGGTTGTTTTAGGGATTATAAAATCACAATCTTCCTTTTTGTTACGCACAACGAGTGTTTACGCTTTGAATATCAAAACAAAAATGATTTACAAATCTGAGCATCAAATTAGAAATGTTTAGGTACCTAATTCAATAAACTGGGAGATTTTGGAAAATCTCTAAATTAGGAAGAAAGCTATTAGCCGTTTACCTGCTGTTAAGATACAATAAATTGTAGATAGATTTGGGGATTAGATCATAAAATGCAAATGAGCGAACCCTTAGCGATTATCCAATAACTGAATGCCTCAGTGACCGAGACTTTCTAAGAATGTTGAGGGCTACTTAAATTGATCTTCTTTGAAATTGTAAATGTTTTGTACCTGTAGAGATTACGTACTTAGATCATTTCTTGATTAAAATGACTACAAAATTTTATACAAGAATTGAAATAAATTGGTATGTTTAAAAATTTTCAAATACAGTATAAAAATCTGAACTTTTATGCACTTTATGCAAACTTTTATACAAATATGCCAAAATATGAAATATTTGCATAAAATATGCACAATATGCAAAATATGCAATATGCATATTTGCCGAAGTCTAATCATAAGCAATAAAATATGATACAATAAAAATGATATTGGTAATTTTGAATTTGAACAAGAATCAGATTCGCTTGATGAATACCACTAGAAGAACATCCACCTTCTGTATAAATAAAAAAAAAAATAAAAAAACTGTTTCTGTCTACCTTATTTTATTACCACCTAAAGAGACGACTCAAAGTTTTGATAGTTTCTGGAGGATCCGACACTATAATTTCTCCTATAGCTCTCAAATATTTCGACCAATCGCTCATATAATATATGGAAAACTCTTTCTTCTACCTTTTATGAAAGTTACGACAAAATTCCATTTAAAAATCAAAACCGCTTTATTTAGTGAATACAGAAGTTTGAATATTTTTGACGATCGTATAGCAAATTGGAGCAATGATTTTATTAGGAAGTACAGAGATTTGGTGCCATATTAAATTTAAATACGTGAACCCTGACCCTTAATGAACCCAGCATCAAAATACATTTTGAAACCTTATAGTGCAAAATTCCAGTCAATGTGATCGACGGTGATGTTGTCATGTTGTCATGTTGTCTACTCTCAGATTACATATTTTAACACTACCGCAATCTATATATACCACTGAGCATGGTTTAATTTATAATGTATGATTACCTTTGTAACATTACAATGGCCGTGGTTGGGAAGAAATGGAACAGATGTCATGTCCCACGTTGGGATGGCACCATTTATGTGTGTCACAAAAAATGAAGAGAGTGTTTGAGACATACAAAATTAACTCGGTCACATTGCTCAGAATCGCGAGAGATGTGGACGTCGTTCTTTGGACCATTCTTACGAGCACAGAAACAAAAGAAAATTGAAAATAGGAAAAATTGGGGAGATGGTAGCTACTAGAGCTAAATCAGAAATATTAGATAAACAATACAAAGAAAAATAAATAATTTGCCAAAAACGACAGAAAAGAAGTTATAAAAAATTATATGCCAAAAAGGGTGCCACTTAATTATTTTTTGAGGGACAAGGAAAGCTCAAAACCAAAATACATATACAAATAAATTACAATAAACAATAAGCAATATACATATATAGACAAACAAATATTAAATAATCACACCTACCTCGTATGCTCATTCAACAAACCTGTTAACAATCATTTATTTGTGGCCCAAGAGAAAAGAAAATTGTTAGAGAATTTCATCATTATCATAAGCCGTTTTGAGTCCACTGCTGAACATAGGACTGCCGTAAATAATTCCATTGCATCATAATAATAAAAAACTTAGGTTGAAGAAAATTGAATTTCAAATATCAAAATTGGTATACGTAAAAAAATGTGTTTTCTCGGCTTCCAATAAAGCAGTTTTCAAAGCAGTTTTAATCCGACGTAAACGAATAGAGCCATCTAAAAAACGCAATACCAAATGCCAGAGATGCTTCAGTTTTGTTATAAATAAATGCATTTATTTATTATAATAAATTAATAAATAATTAATAATAAATAGTAATAAATAATAAATTAATTAATTTATACTTCAGTCGTCAGAGAATGCAACTGATTCTCTAAAAATCATACGAAAAAACTGAATTTTTCTGAGAATGTTTATTTTTGGTACCCTAAAAAATATGCAAAAAAGTTTACTATTTCTACCCCCAGCTTCCCTCAAAATCAGCCATCCTCGTAGGGGCAAAAACGAAAAAAATTGATTTACCAAGAATCTGTGCGTCGTAGAAAAAAATATTTTAAATAAAAAATGTAGCTGAGACAATTGTGATTGTAAAATAAGCCGTTCTTTCAAAAATGTTGCTTGAAGCAAACGCGGCTACGAGCACAAAATCAATTTTAAATAAAATTTGTATCAATTTGACGGTAAAAATTCGGTGTCTTTTGATCAGAGTGTCCTATCGACAAAAATCAGAAAATGTTTCAAAGGTGAAGAATGCAGCTTTCTTACGAGAATTTTGTATTTTGGTAATAATACCCCTTATCCCGTGGTCTACTAAGTCTGTGGTTAGCTACCCTGAACGACACCTGGGTGTGAAAAGTTTTTTCCCTTCCCTATCCCTGATTGTTCGATTAGATTCGTAATAGTCTTCGTGGAAGAAATATTGCTGGCTAAATGGGCACAGCTCCCAAAAGCCAAAAAAAGATAAAAAATTGTCTTTAAAAGAAATATCTTAAAAAAGATATATGAACTGATTAAAAAAATGGGATATGGTGATCTAGATACAACAATTCAAGTTGTATAACAATAAAATGTTCGGAAAAACACCTCAAAGGCATGGGTAATAAACTGCCGGCAGAAGATCAAATGGGAGGCTTTGGAAAATATGAGAGAGTGAAGGTGGTGTATTCTGTGAGTGAAGTGACAGAAACGCATGAAATTTGATAAACGTTAGAACTTAGACGGGAGGTCCTAAATATTTAAGGCAGAAATTACAGAAGTACAAAGCTACATTTGGTAAAAAAAGAGGTGTTTAAAAAAGAAGCAAAACTAAATTTGATATTTGATGCATCTATGGCCGCTCCACACATGGGATCCAACGTTGGAGCAAAACGTTGTAGCCACCGTTGGGTCAACTGTGTTCCCACGTTCGTTGAGGCATCCACACATTGGGTTGAGTATTGGAACAACATCAGTCTGTACCCTCTAGAGCCAACGTTAACATGTTCGACATGGAAATTGCAGCGGCTGCGACTGTCGTGATAATGAGTGCATATGATTATATTTTGCTACAAAAAAAGCGAATTTTAGGTCATTTTGTCTACAGCGTTACTTAAAGCTACTAGATCTTTAGAGATGCCATATTTGGCAACTGCAGACTGAATATATAAGTGTAAACCTGACTTCGAGGCTCTGAATTCCATTTATTCTTTCATTAACTTAATTCCCAAATGTTTTAGCCTTCTATTTTGGCTATATTCTGCATCAAACGTGACTTTTTTCCACAGTCGATATATAGAAGTACATATTTTAAAAGTTACATGACCATACGACGGTGGTCTATTAGGACAAAATGATCTATATTTCAAAATTAAAAGCATATACTTTTGTAAAATATTTAGATAAGTACATTTTTTGTGCATGAAAAGTACTGAAAAAACCAGATATGTATATTATTTATTTATGTAAGAAATAGCCTTTTAAGCATAAACCCAGTTCTGATAGACCACCGACAAGTATCGGAGTGTTAATTCTAAACAACTCAACGGAGGTGACTGAGGTGGTCGAAGATCGATTTTTACATGTTGTAAATTTGATTTTTAATGCCGTCATGGAATGGAAATTTTCTTCGATAAAGTAATTTTTATTTTCTAAAAAGAATACAGTGTAAAATGGCAGCACAAGTGTTTTAAAAGAAAACAGAACACGAGGACTCTTTTATAAACTGTGGCTTGTCATTGGTTTATTTTCTTTTGCTTTGATAGATTGTGCAAAATTAGGTTCCTAATTTTATACAGGATGCGAATATTACGAGCCAACAACTGAATTATGCGCAAATAGCATAATTATACGCCGATTGGAACACTGCTGTAGCGCCAATGTGTGGCCGGCATCAACGGCAACACCAATATTGGCGCCAATCCCTTTGGTGTGTACGCAAAAACCGACAGTCCACGGAAAACTCCCAACGTTGGAGCAAGCCATAAAAACGTTGGCGCCTACATTGGCCCCAATACAGTTTTATCGGTACAGACATTGGACGAACGCTGTTGGGGCCAACGTTAGCCCCTATGTGTGGAGCCGGCGTAATGCCGGCTTTACACATGGGATCCAACGTTGGCGCCAACATTGGAGCCAACGTTGGGTTAACTGTGTTCCCACGTTCAGTGAAGCATCCACACATTGGGTTAAGTATTGGGGCGATATCAGTCTGTTCCCTCTAGGGCCAACGTCAACATGTCCGACATCGAAATTGCAGCGTCTGCTACTGTCGTGATAATGAGTGCAAATGATTATAGTTTGCTACAAAAAGGCGAATTTTACGTCATTTTGTCTACAGCGTAACTTAAAGCTACTAGATCTTTGGAGATGCCGTATATGGAAACGTCAGACTGAATATATGAGTGTAAACCTGACGTCGAGGCTTTGAATCCCATTTATTCTTTTATTAACTCAATTCCCAAATTTCTTAACCTTTTATTTTGGCTATATTCTGCATCAAACATGACTAATCCACAGCCGATACATATTTTAAAAGTTACATGACCACACGACGGCGGTCTATTAGGACAAAATGATATATATTTCAAAATTAAAAGCATATACTTTTGTAAGATACGTAGATAAGTACATTTTTTGGGTGTCTGACTGAAAAAAACAAATATGTATATTATTTTTTTCATCTAAGAAATAGCCTTTTGAGCATTAATCCGTTCTGATAGATTACCGACGTGCATCGGAGTGTTCATCCTAAACAACTCAAAGGAAGTGGATCAGGTGGCCGAAGATCTATTTTAACATGTTGTAAATTTGTTTTTTAATGCCGTCATGGAATGGAAATTTTCTTCGATAAAGTAATTTTTATTTTCTAAGAAGAATGGTGTGTAAAATGGCAGCACAAGTGTTTTAAAAGAAAAAAGGAGACGAGGACTATTTTTATAAACTGTGGCTTGTCATTGGTTTATTTTCTTTTGCTTTGCTAGATTGTATAAAAGTGGGTAACTAATTTTCTGCAGGATGCAAAAATTACGCACCAACAACTAAATTATGTGCAAATGGCATAATTATACGCCGATTGGAACACTGCTGTAGCGCCAATGTGTGGTTGGCATCACCAGTATTGGCGCCAATCCCTTTGATGTGTATGCATAAACCGACAGTCCACGTACAACTCCCAACGTTGGAGCAAGTCATAAAAACGTTGGCACCAACACAGTTTTATCGGTACCACAGTTTAACCACTTATACTATGTCGGTACGCACATTGGACGAACGCTATTGGGGCCAACGTTCTCCCCCATGTGTGGAGCCGGCGTAAGAGTTTTTGTTTGTTTGTCCATAAAATAATGTTAAAGATTTCAATCGTAAACACATATTTTAAATGTAAATAAATAAATAATTTTAACATCTAACAAGTTTAATATTTTAAATAGTAGAATTATAATGTTATGAATAATTTGAAATTTAAACCATCAACGTTATCATAAAATATTCGATCTATTCAAGGACACACAATAATTGTGAAAATAAGCGTTCCTAATTATTATTGATGTGTACGGTTTCTGCATCAGTTTAACGAGTTTTGTTGTTAGGCAAAAAATTTATTTGTATTTTTGAATTGATGTAAAATAATTCTTCTGCTCGCACCACCTTTAGGTTATTGATAAAATTGAAGATCATTATAGCAATTTGTATGTTGAAAGCTACACGAAATAGATCTACTGTTCTAGACCCGGCATGTTACAATGCCTAATAGGGAACGTTCTATGGATATACAGTATGTTGCAAAGCTATGGAATAAATTCATTATTTCAGAAACAGACGACTTTTAAAAAAAAAATTTGAAATACGTCAATTTTAATTTTTGAATGGCCATCAATTGCTTTTATATGTGTTGGACATTATGTATCAGTGTTGGCTGTAATCTACGATTTTTGTAAATACAAACCGAGTTCACGGGATACCTCATTTGAAAGGTCTTCTAATCGCCTTTGCAAAAATGCAATAATTTGAATATTTATTTCTACGGGGTTACCCAAAACTGTTGGCTTATTAATAGAATTACCTTATTACAAATTTTTAGTAAAATACAATCAAATTTTAACAAATGTTGAAATTAATGCAATGAGAATAACGGCAGTAAATTATTTCTTAATGTTTTCGACAACTTCAGGAGTTATTTGTACAATTTTCGTTCTGATACATTCCTTCAACTCTTCTACATTATTTGGTTGTTTTTAATACACTTTGCTCTTTAAATATCCCCATAAAAAAGTGTAACGGAGTCAAATCTGACGACCTAGAATACAAATATGCCTTATTGTCACTGAAAATTATACAATTTTATAGACAAAGCTTACAAAAAGTAAAAAAAAAATAACAATAACATTTTAAAATTTACTAAAATTACATAAATCGTCAGAATCACAAAATAAAAAATAATAAAATTTACAATCCATTGCAAAATTTAAATAAATTGCTAATTTGCATAATGAAACCTTACGAACTAAATATATATATATAGTTTTCTTTACTGACTCAGTGGACGCGATCGGTAAATACACATCAATGTCTGGTGTGTAGTCATGATTAGGTCTTGCTGAAGAAACATGTAGGTGTTTATGGATTAAGCAAACAGTTCCTAGAATATATAAAAAGGAAAGAGTTAAAATCCCGTCATTTTTGAAGTAGCTTCTGCAATGTTTTATTCTACTGAGGCCAAAAAGATACCGTATTGCTCCTTTTTTGTAATTTATACATAACATCAGATTGGGCAGCTGTACTAGATTTCCAAAAAGAAAGACCATATCAAAGATGAGACTCGAACAAAGAAAAATATATTATTTTGGAAGATGCTCAATTGATTTCCTTCGAAACAGATCTTATTGCATAACAGACTGAGGCTAGTTTTTTACTTAACAAATCAATATGAAGAGATCATTTAAGGTTAATGTCTATAAAAATACCAAGAAGAAATTTTACAGAATCAACGATACTGATCTGGCTGTTATTAAGAAGCAAGGGTTGAAGAGCTCCTTTATAGGATAATGCTAATGTCTTAATCCACGTTAAAAGAGAGTAAATTAGAGTCGGATCAGGTTTTTATTTCAAGTAGATCAGAAGTTATAGTTACATAAAGAGTTACAATATCGGTATCATCAGCAAAAAGAAAAAAATTTTAATCGATTTTTAAGTTAGTACACAATAAAAAGCTTTGGCATAGTCACAAAAACAGTGGCAATGTAAAGATTATTGTTTAGTGCCTAATAGACCTCATGTAGTACATCAAATGTAGCATCACTGGTACATTTATTAGATAAAAAGCCGAACTGACTTTGTGATAAAATGTTGTTTTTAAAAGAAAAGCACATAAGTCGGTCTTTTATAAGTATCTCAATAATTTTGGATAGGACCGGTAGTAAAGCAATAGGTCTATAGTTGCAGACATTCGATTTTTTACCAGCCTTATGAAGAGGAATAATAATGGCTATCTTTATACACTCTGGAAACATATCTTTTTCAAAGAAATTATTAATTAGTGAAACCAGGACTTCCAACTTATTTTTTGGGAGATTTAAGAAAATTTGCTTTTGATACTATTAATTGTTTGGATCAGTTCAGTTTTGTCAGCTGGTCTTATAAAGAATTAATTGGATACGTTTTTTGAATTGGGGAGATAGGAAATAGGATCTTGTTGTTGAAAAATAGTTGATGTTATATTTTTACTCACATTAACGAAGTATTCATTTAGATGTTTGGGGTTTGAAAGAGAGGATGTTGGAGCTGTATGAGTTTTATTTTAAAGATCCTTTATTATGAACCAAGTTTCTTTTGCAACATTTTGGGAGCTTCCCAGACGATTTTAATACTACATTTTTTTAGCTGTTTTGATAAGTTTTAGATAGGTTCCTCTGTACTTGGTGATATATTCAGTGACAAAGACGTTAGTAGTAAATTTCTTGATGTACAGTAGTGAACGCATATTCTTGGCTGATATGCAGATAGCTTTAGTAGTCCAGGGTTATTGTAATAACTTAATTACTTAATTCTAATTAAAGGAAATGCCTTATTGAAAATACAAACAATATCTTGATATCTTGGTAGCCATTCGATAGATCCCTTCTAGCTATCCAGCTACCTGGAAAAACGTTATTTAAATAATTTCGTACCTTCTTCTTTTCTTTCCTCTTAATAAGCAATTCTGCTTATTCATTGACGGATTAATACCTCTATGGAAGGTTGTCACTCCATCTTTTGAGCAGTCGTCAGATACTTCTTCTGCCGATTGGTGACTTATCTCTTGCTATTTTGACGACACGGGTCTCCTCCATTCTGCTTATGTGGTTATTCCATTCTTTTTTTCTATTTTGTGTCCATTCATTTATACACTGTACGTTACATTTTCTTCTTATGTCTTCACTTCTCTTTCGATCTCTTAGCGTATTTCCTGTAATTCTTTTCAGTACTCTCATATCTGCCGTTTCCAGTAGCCTTTGCGTTGTGGTTATGTCGGATGTCGTTATTGGTCTTACACTGGCTTTATAAATTCTTATTCTTCTTATTTTTATTAAGGCATTCTTTCAGTCTATTTGCTTTTTGTACTTGATCTCTCACTTCTTTGTCCAGGTCTTCATAGCTAGACAGTGTAATTTCCGGGTATTTTATTTACATTACTTGTTCAATACTGATGCCATCAACTTCTATTTTACATGATTCTCATATTAAATTCTTTTGCTTATATTTACATCTGTGGACCAGTCTTTGCAGACTATCTTCATCATGGGCTATCAATATTGCGTCGTCTGCGTAACAGAGTATTTTTATTTCCTTGTTTCCCATTCTGTATCCTCTGTCTTTGTTACCGCTTTTGATGATCTTATCCATGATAAAATTGTAGAGTATGGGGCTCAATGAATTCCCTTGTCTTATTCCGCTTCCTATTTCTATAGGTTCTGTAAGTTTTCCATTTATTCTGACTTACATTTTGTTGTTTTCGATAGTTTTTTATAATATTTAGGGGTACTTCTCTATTATACAGAAGATGGATCACATCTTTGAGTCTTACTCGGTCAAACGCTTTCTTTGGGTAAATTAGACACAGAAATGCTGGTCTATTTTACTCTAGTGATTTCTCAGTAATTTGCTTTATAACAAATATTGCATGTGTACACGATCTTCTACTACAAAAACCCTGTTGTTCATCTGGTAAACTTATCCTCTGATTTATTAGCACTTGTAAAATTATAGTTGTAAGTTTTAGAGTAGTATTTATCAAGTTTATACCCCTGTAGTTTTCTGTCTATTTATCTTCTTTTTTGAATAGTAGAATTAGTTCGCTCGTTCTCCATTCTTCCGGTATTTTATTGTGTTTTATAATTTTATTAATTAATCTTGTTAATTGTTCTGTTAATTCTGCTCTACAATATTTCAATAATTCGTTTAGTATCCCGTCCTTTCCTGCTGCTTTTCTGTTAACAAGGCCTCAAAAAAATGGTCCTATATGATTGTTTATAATGCCAGCCGAAATATTCACCTTCTTAGGATATTGCGTCCTATAATATTCCGTCCGATGTGAATTTTTACTTGTTCAGTATTAATAGGTCTGACGGTTTACGTAAATCGAAAAGTACCTTTTCTATGAAACGCTGATCTGTGATACATCGTTTCATAATATTTTCGCAGAATTCGATTCTTCTGTCAAAGTCATTTTCTAACAAGTTCTGAAACATATGTATTTTCTACGGATGCCACCTTTCCTTTTTTAGGACTTTAACAACAGTTGATTGATGGACATTATTATATAGTGCGACCTGCTTTAAACTAGTATGGAGATTTTCTTCAAACTGCATTACCACGTCCAGTTTCTTGGTATCTGGTATTAATTTTCTACCACTTGCTACCTTGCTAAAAGTATATCGGTTGTTGGCAAAGCTTATATATATATATATATATATATATATATATATATATATATATATATATATATATATATATATATATATAGTGTATCTGCCAAAGTACCAACGGCTTGTATGTTGACAAAAGATGTACAAGCCAACTACTGTACAGTAGGACTGGTGTGAAACAGATGACTTACACAGAAGAAAAAATCTATTTTTTCTTGTATTAATAATTGAAGCAGCGCATTATTTCTATTTAATCAAAATATTGCAATTTTTGTGATTTTATTCTCAATTAATATTCTTCGTTATTTAGTCTGATCAACACAACTTGATTTATCGTGATACATCCATAATACATATGTTTAGACATATATATATATATATAGACATATGTATAGACATAACTACAAAGCGTCGATATTCAGAAGACAACATGGGCTGGATTTCCCCCATACAGAAGCCCGTAAAACATCATCATCATCATCATCATCAACCTGTATGCGTCCACTGCTGAACATAGGTCTACCTCAGCTCTTTCCATATGTCTCTGTCTTGTGCTGCTTGCATCCAGTTATTACTAACACGCTTCAGGTCGTCAGTTTATCTAGTTAGTGGGCGTCATTTGCTCCGTAGTGCTTCTTGTTTTGGTCTCCACTCAACAATACGTTTTGTCCATAGGTTGTCTGATAGCCTATCGACGTGCCCTGCCCAATTCCATTCCATATTTCTTTGTTTGGGATTCGGTCTCTCAGAGACACACCCAACATCTGGCGCTCCAAAGCCCCTGAGTCACGCGAAACTTATTTACTACCTTTTTTGTGAGTGTTAATGTTTCCGCTCTATAAGTGAGTACAAGCAACTCACATTGGTCAAAGATTTTCCTTTCAAACCATGTGGGTAGATCCGATTTAAATACATAGTTTAATTTACCAAACGCTGCCCAGGCTAATCCTATGCGACGTGGGTGCTCACATGTTTCCGTATCAAATATTTTGATTTAGCACAAAATTAGTCATTATTTGCGTCTTTTTCATATTAATCTTTAGTCCAACCTCCAAGGAAGGACGATGTTATCTGCAAATCTCAAATGAGTGAGCTTCTCTCCATTTATATTTATGTTGATACCATGCTCGTTCAGATGTGCCTTTTTCTGAGTATGTTTTAAAAGCGTCGTGGATAGCTTTGGAGAGACGGTGTCTCCTTGCCGTACTCATTGCTGTATACAGAATTTATTTGTTTCTTGTTCAGACTACTGCCACACTAGGTGTGGTATTTTGGTAGATATATTTGATTATGTTAGTGTAGTGATAGTCAATGTTTTTAACATTTTCTGATGGCCTATGGCATCGAATGCTTTCTCGTAGTCCACAAATATCAGTGCCAATGGTTTGTTATATTCTGTAGACTTCTCTATCAGGTTCTTTATCACTAGTAAATGGTCGTTAATGCTGTATCCCGATCTAAATCCAGCTTATTCTTTAGGCTGATAGAATTCTAACTTAGCTTCCTTTTTTTGATAATTGTTGTGAAAAGTTTATATATGTGTAAAAGCAAACTGATAGGATGGTAGTTTTTTGATCTGTTATGTCTCGTTGCTTGTGTAATAAAATAATGAGGGCATGGTTCCATTGAGAAGGAGTTTTTTCCTGGTAGATGCATTCGGTGAATAATTTTATTTCCACCTAGTTTAATCGCTTTTATAACTACTCCGTCATCGCCAGGAGATTTGTTATTTTTCTTTTTTAAAAGTACCGTTTTGATTTCGTATGAAATAATTTCTGGCATTAGTTCTGATCCCTGATTTGTGATTTTGGACAGGTGATGATCTTGCCTTTCATCGGTGCTCTCATACATTTTGCCATAAAAGGATTCGACAACCTTAAGGACTTTGGTTATTTCCGTAGTAATGATTCCAACTTTGTTTTTTATTTTGTACATATTTTTGTTGCCTATGTTTTTCGTATTTTACCTCAAAACTTTTAAACTTTTGTTTTCTTGAATTATTTTAGTTATTTCTTTTGTATTGTTTTCTCTTGCGTCTTTTCGAAAAACATAGCATCTCAATAACCTAATAATTGTATATAGATGTTCTTATTGTGCCGCATTTTTAGTTTATGTAAGTGTTCCTTAAAATTTAGAGTGCGGTCTAGTATTACAGCGAGATATTTTGTGTTTAGATTATGTTTTAGAATAATTCCTTCGCTTTCTATTTTTTCTTTATTTACTTTGGGACTATTTAGATTAATTAAGGTAACTGCTATTTTTGTAGGATTTGGTTGATGGTCACATTTTTTTTAAATATGTATTAATAATAATTAAGTCGCCTTCCAGCTTGGGAATTCTCGATGTTTCTTTCTTGTATACCTAAATATATGTCATCTGCCTAAATAAATTTACATCAGGTTGTAGTGGGAGCGTCTGAAGTATAAATGTTGGACAAGGGTGGGGATAGGACCGACCCTTGAGGTAAGCCATTCTGTAAACTTATGAATTTGTTTGTTTTTCCATTGATGCTAATTTGAAATAATAAGTTCCACTGTATTTGATTTACAAGATTATTAAATTATTGGCTTAATACCATCTGGTACAATTTGAGTATTATGCCTTCTTTCTATACCGTATCGCAAGCGCAAGTAAGATCAATGAAAGCTACTGCCGTTTTGACATTTATTCTTGGATGACATTTTCAATAAATGTTATTAGAAAAAGAACTTGATCCTGCAGTTTCTTCCTGGCATAAATCTAGCTTGTTCTACCGGAATCTTTCCGCTGTGACAGATTGAAAAAGCCTTGCGTATATTATCCTCTCAAAAATCTTATCGCAGACACTTAAAAGGGCGGTTGGTCTTTAACTCTGTAGTAATGAAATGTCTGTCTGGTTTTGGCATTATCTGGCTGAAGAAATTTACGAGCCACTTTTGAGTTTGTGGACCAGTATGTTTTATGAACTCGGGAAATATTTTGTTAACTACTGCAGCTTCTCGGTCTCTATTTGCCTCATGACAGGGTTTGTTATGACTGGGTTTGTGAGACGAGGAATGCGTTTGGATATATCTGCTGAGTTTGGTGATGAAGAGTTAGTTGTCGGGATGTTAGAGCCTGTTTACAGTTTTCTGAGTAGGTTCCAGGCAGTGAAGTTAAGGTTTTAGAGAGTTTCCCTTCACCTGGCAGTTCACCTTCATCGTCATGATACAGGTCTTTACATTCTTCGGTCCAGAATGGAATGTAGGATTTGGTTAAACCGCGTAGAATGTATTTTTAGGAAAGCTAATTATAATTTTGGTAAATCTTTCATAACTTTCTACCTTATTCTCAATATGTCTGATATCATTCTTCGATTGGGCTTGATGCTTATCTCAGTTTCCGCTACAAAAGTTCCATCTAGGCAGAGGAATTGAGTTGAGTTTATAATGGGAATGGTGATAGCTATAGTTGTTATTATTGACCTATCATGCGATTTTAAGAAATTTTCAAGAACTTCTCTGGTGATCTTTTTTGCCATCTAGCGGAAAAAAGGTAGACTTCTGTTTTGCATCGTGCAAAAGTCCAAAATGCTTGAGCTCCACCCATTAAATTACTTGTTTGCCTTGTAGGTTGCATTGGTTATAGCTTTATGCAGTGTGACGACACTTGTAGTTTGGTATATGGCCCTCAAGAAAGTACTTTGAGGGCCATATTTTGTTTGGTGGTTTGTTTATATTAACTATTATGATTTTATCTATTACGGTTGCCAGTACAAAGAGTTCTTCAGATAAGTAAGAGTGTATGGGATTAACATTTTTTATTCTGATCTATATTAGGTAGTAATCCCACATTGTGGGTTATTTAGTAAGGCTACTAATGAAAGTATGTTGTTATTTGCAAGTAGTATGTTGATGTATTCGATCTTGCTTCGACTAATTCTTCAATGTTTATTAGACATACTTGAATTGTTAGTTCAATAGTCAGTTGGTTCTGAGAAGAACCTTATTTTGTTTGTTGCATGGTTGTTTGCAATGTGGTCGCCAGAAGATCTGGAAGACGTTCTGAGGTTCGATGTTGCTGTTTATTCAGTTTACCCAGAAAGCAAAAAAGCTTTACACCCCAACTTTACAATACGAGGATTAATAAATAATAATGGAGAATGGCCTCGTCGATCTAATTTCGAGCTATACAATAAATACAACTAAATAGCTATAGCCATAGATGTAGTTTATCATCATCATCATCCAGCCAATATTTATCACGTCTACGATTTAACATAGGCCTCCCTTAAACTCGTCCATTCTTTACAATTTTGTACTCTTTGTTGCCAATTTTCGGTGATACGCCTGATGTCATCAGCCCAACGTGTAATTTTGCTCGTCCATTGTGAGTCGTGCATTCTCGCCTGCCCAACTGCATTTTTATTCCGCTATGCGTTCCACAACATCAGCATTACTCGTCCTTCTTCGCAGATCTTCGTTTCTTATTCGGTCCCGCAACGTCACTCCCAGCATAGACCGCTCCATTGGTCTCTGTGCCACTTTCATTTTCGAAGCCGTAGTCTTGGTTAGCGTCATAGTTTCCGCCCATAGGTCATGACGGGTAATACGCATTGATCAAATACTTTTCTTTTGATGCTAATTGGTATGTTGGCCCTAAGTGTGTCTCGCAATTTTCCAAAGGTTGCCCACGCAGTAATTCGTCTTTGGATTTCACATGTTTGGTTATCCCTGCTGATTCTTATTCCATGACCCAAATACGTATATTGCTTTACCAGTTCTACCACTTTGTATTCAATAGTTAAATGGTCATTGGGGACCATATTTGTCATACACTTAGTTTTGGTTAAGTTCATTCTGAGGCCCACCTTCGAACATGTAAAGTCAATTCATTTAACATATCTGTGGTTTCTCCTAAATTATCTGTGTTATAAGGACAATGTCATCTGCAAAACAGAGATGATTAAGCCCTTCGCCGTCTATTATTACTTCTCTGTGGTCCCAATTGACCATCTTAAAGGCATACTCTAATGCCGTTATAAATAATTTCGGTGACAATGTATCTCTTTGCCTTATCATACGTTTTATTTTTACTGGTCGGATTTTATCGTGTAACTTTACAGTCATAAGTCATAAGTCTTTACAGATAAGTTCACTATACCTATGGTCAATCCTGCTGTTATTCATTACTTCTATAAGGCTGTCTATTTCGATCGTGTGGAAAGCTTGAATGCTAGATGAAAATCTATGAAAATGAGGACAAGAGGTTTGTTGTATTCTATAGATTTTTCAATAAATGTCTTTACTGTATGGAGGTGATCATTGGTACCATAATTTAAACGGAATCCTGCCTGCTCTCCCGGTTGATAGAAATCTAATTTTTTCTCCAATCTTGGTGTCACTAACCTAGTGAAGAGCTTATATATGTGGTTCAACAGGCAAATAGGTCTATAATTCTCTAGGTCCGTAGTAAAAGGATGGGTATAGCATTGTTTCATTCTTTGGGCACCTTTATTTGCTGCAAACATAGATTAAACAGTTTCCTTAATTTATTTAATAGCATATTTTCGCCATTTACGATAGCTTCTATTACAATTCCATCCTCTCCTGGGGCTTTGTTATTTTTAATTTTCTTAATGCTTGTCGAATCTCATCTACTTTTATCTCTGGCATTAGTTTGGAACCTTGATTCATGATCTTTTTTAAAATGGCTGTTTGTATTCCTGTTTGATTTTCTCATCTACTTCCAAATAATTCCTTGTAAAACTCTTCGACGACCTGTATTACCTCGTCTCTACGTAATATTATTTCGTTTAACTTGTTTCTTAATTTATGAATTTCCCATTCGTTAGCTTTCTACGTAAAACTTTTAGGCTGTTATTTTCCTCTATAGTGCGTTTAATGTTTTCGGTTTTAAATTTCTTTAACTCTCTCCTAATTTTCTTCGAAACAGTTTTATTCATTTCTCTTAGAATGTGGCGGTCTGCATTCTTATCGCTTCTTATTTGTCTTCTTTGATCTAGCAGCTTTTCAGTATATGAACTTTAGGAGTTTATGATGCAATTATTCAAGTCGTTAAGATCGTTCTCGGAGGTTTCATGCAGTAGTAGCTTATTATTGATATGTGCCTGATATTGGTTGATATCTAATGGAGGTGTCCAGATACCATGAGATTTATTTTTAATCATTTAGTTCCTTTCTCTTTTTATGTTGATTTAGACTTTTCGCTCGTATTATTCTGTGGTCACTGCTTGTGAACTTGTTGAGTACTGTAACAGTTTTTTGATGATTTTGTGATTTTTAATAATTTAGTTCCTTTCTCTTTTTATGTTGATTTAGACTTTTTGCTCGTATTATTCTGTGGTCACTGCTTGTGAACTTGTTGAGTACTGTAACATTTTTTTGATGATTTTGTGATTTTTAATAATTTAGTTCCTTTCTCTTTTTATGTTGATTTAGACTTTTCGCTCGTATTATTCTGTGGTCACTGCTTGTGAACTTGTTGAGTACTGTAACATTTTTAATTATTTTTTTGTCACCTATGATGTAGTCGACATCGTTCCTTGTTCTACCGTTTGGACTTTCCCAAGATGTAGTAACTGCAATAAAAATTAGACGCCTACCTATAGTGGATACGACATCTGGCTAGATCAAATAAAGACTACCCAGCAAGACGTAGGAAAACCCAAGGGAACTGGACGACGAGGTAGACCAAGATTGAGGTGGGCAGATGGTCTGCATGAGGGTGGAAAATCGATGTGCGCGAACTGACACAAAGTTAATAGGCTTACAAAGATTCAGGTTCAACTAGAAATACAGCTGCAATGATGATATTGATGATTTTGTGACATATTTATATAAATATTGCCATGAACTATTGGATAGTTACAATATTATTGGTTTGCAAAAAAACACGTAATTACAGATTTTTACAAAGCGTACACTATGTGTAAAGATTTACTCAGATGGTGTATTATGTATTCCTAAAAAAATTATAATAATAATTACCGGTTGACAGACTACGTTATCAAACAGTTCAGTTTGCATATGAGTAGTAGTATAAAATAACTTCCAAAAGTAGTTATCCTCGCAGTAGTCGTGAAGTTGAAAATATGATGGGCCCAAAACATTTTAGTTCGCTTCGCTACCTGATTTATATTTGTATAACATTCAAGTAAGTTTTTAATATATCCCTATTAGTCTTTTTTTGTGGATCAACTAGTAAAAGTGCAAAAATAAATATTTTTGTGGGTTTCAAACATATTACTTGGCTTAGTAATAAATAAACTTTAGTCAAAAATAAATATAACTTAGTATATTTATTGGAAATTAACCACACTTCTAGTTGAAGATAGGTTTATTTTGACATTTCGATTTCCACTTCGATTTTTTTTTTGTATTTGAGAATGATTTCTGAAAATGAAACCGAAACGTTAAAATAATTACATTATCAATTGAAATTGTGGTTGATTACCATTAAAGATAATAAATATTATTAATGTTACAATAAAATAGCTTCCGAACAATAATAGATATTATATTTCAAAAACAAAAAGTATTTTCGAAATATTCAAACAGCTTTGAATATTTTTATTTAAGTATCCTTTTGAAAGAAGACAAGGAGCAAAACTAATAATTAATGATATCTTTAGTTTTATGTTCTTCTTCTAGTACACTCCCTTACTGGAGGTTTGCGACCACTGAATTAAAATGTTCTCTATTCTACGCCACCCTTAGTAATTGTTGAACGTTTATGTCCGTCCAAGTTCTGATATTGCGAAGCCATAACATAGTCCTTCTGCCTACTTCTGTTCGGCACTTTATCTACCCTTTAATTATTATTCGTAGCAGGTTATATTTGTCATTTCTCATTATGTGACCTAGATACGAGGTCTTTCTTTTCTTTATCGTTGTTATAAGTTCTAACTCTCTATTTATAGTGTTTCTTCTTTTTCAAGTGCCATCTCCGCGGCGGAGGTCGGCAATCATCACAGCTATGCGGACTTTTGAGACGGCTGCTCTGAAAAGTTCATTTGATGTACATCCGTAGCACTCTCTCAGGTTGCGCAGCCATGACATTCTACGCCTCCCTATGCTTCTCTTTCCTTGGATCTTTCCCTGCATAATCAGTTGGAGCAAGGTGTATTTCTCTCCACGTGTAATATGTCCAAGATATTCTAACTTTCTTGTTTTTATTGAATTTAAAATTTCCATTTCTTTGTTCATCCTTCCCAGAACCTCTTTGTTTGTGACGTGTTCTGTCCATGATATTTTCAGAATTCTTCTGTACACCCACAGCTCAAATGATTCCAGTTTTTTCATTGATGTCGCACTCAAGGTCCAAGATTCCATTCCATAAAATAAAGTCGAAAAGACATAGCACCTCGCCAACCTAACTCTTAGTTCCAGTTTTAAATCCCTGGTACATAGAACTCTTCTCATTTTGTTGAAATTTGCTCTAGCCTTTTCTATTCTTATTTATATCTCCTGATTGTAATCATTTGTGGAGTTAATCATTGTTCCCAGGTATGCATATTTGTCCAGTTGTTCGACGTTGGTTTCGTTTATTAGAAGATTCTCGTTATTTCTTTGAGTTTTCGATATTCTCATAAATTTCGTCTTCTTGGCATTCATTGTTAGACCATACTCTTTTCCATACTCTGCTATTCTGGTCACCAGTCTCTGAAGATCTTCAATGTTTTCGGCTAAGATCACAGTGTCGTCCGCATATCTAATGTTGTTAATGGGAAGTCCATTTACCTTTATTCCAGCTGTTTCACCCTCAAGAGCTTTTTTCAGGACCTCTTCGGAGTAGGCATTGAAAAGAATTGGCGACAATACGCATCCCTGTCTTACTCCACATCTAATTTCAATTTCTTCTGACAGCTGTTCGTTAACACGTACTTATAGTGTTTAATACTGTACTATTCGTAATGTGTTGTGTCCATGATATTCTGAGCATTCCCCATTTCGAAGGCTTCTAGCCCTCTCGTGGTATTTAATTTTAATGTCCAGGCTTCAACTCCATACGGAAGGGCTGACCAAACATAGCATTTAATAACTCTTATTCGGATGTCTAAGCTTAGTTTTCGATAATTTGCTTCCATTTATTGTACATGTTCCCAGCCTGTTCTGTTCGTGTTTTTATTTCTATATCTGGATCCCAATTATCATTTAGTTCTACTGCTAAATATCTGAATTTGTAAACTTGTTCTAATTGGGTGTAATTAGGTCAATGCGACAATTTTCATCGGTTTCGCTAATCATCATTACTTTAGTTTTTTGAAGATTTATTATCAATTTGATTAACTAACTGTGTCTAGTATATATAGTAAGTCTTCCATTTTTTTGCTATCAGAACAGTATCGTCTGTATTTGTAATATTGTTAATATATTTACCCTTTATTTTAATACCAATTTCCCTGTCTAGTGTTCGTTTAAATATGCATTCAGGGTGCAAGTTAAAGAGCAATGGAGACATGACACATCCTTGTCGGATACCTCTTTATATACAGGCGCTTTTAGTAGTGTGGTTGGAATATTTTAAGGTTGCTTCTTAATTCCAATAAAGGTTTTAAATTATGCGGAGATTTTTTCCGTCTAGCTTCATCTTCTGTATTTCATACAACAATTTTTCATGCTGAATTCTATCAAAAGCCTTCTGATCGTCGATGAAACACAAATATATTGTTGCTAGTGATCGAGGCAATTGTACAATTAAATTCAAATATTATCTTAGTGCATGCTTCTTTTCCTATAATGAGCTTTAATTGTTATTTCCATTTATTTCATGGTATCTACCATACAGTACTGGCGTAATACATTTTAAGCATAAAAGTGAGTAAGAAAATTGTTTCTTATTTAATTTAACAAAAGAATCCGTAACCTTTTCCATTAAAAAAGATTTCCATTTCTTATTTTCGAGATGCGGAAGTATGAGATTTTTCAGACTGTACATTCTGGTATGGTGCGTTATCAAAACAACAACAAGTGGTGGTAAATTATGTAAACGTTTTTATACCTAGAACAATTAATACATAAATCTCTTTACTCTTTACTCCTAGAAATCAACAGAACAATGAAACTGACTTTGGCATCTTTTCGTAAAAATGCAGTTATATTCTTGAAAGAAAGAAACTTGGGCACTAAAAAAAAGAGATAATAGCGAAACTCAAAGTCACTTAAAGGTCAATGGAGCGATGCATGCTAGGTATAACAAAGAGAGATCGAAAAAGAATAGAATGGATCAGACAGAAAAACAAGGATACTGGTGTAATCCACAGAATTAATTCTTTAAAATTGCAATGAGCAGAACATTTAGCGGAAATAACTGACACTAGATGGCCAAGGGGCCAAGAAGACATCCAATTTTAAGATGGGACTATGACATAAGGAAACAAACAACATAATCGGTAGAATGCGCTGAGAAAGATGATGATGATGATGATGGTGATGATGATAATATAATTTGTTGCACAGTCCAATCGCATTCATCCATGTATTTCGGCGATTTCGTTTTCCTTATTTATTACAATCTATCCGAAATATTAACATTATTTTATTATGTTTTATATTATAATCTAGGCATTATCATGTGTGCTTGTCATTGTCATTCATTTTATCGAAATTTATTCATTCGTTTGAAATTTTTGGGTTTTTTGCTTTGAAAATAGTTTGTCGAATCCTCAAAGTCGTGAGCTATAACAAGAATTACATAATGTACATAAATATAAATGAAAATTTTGCGGTAAACACATTGTCATTAATTTGTAATTGCGGTAATAACATTGTTATTAATTTTATGTAAATTATTTGTATCTAAATTTATTCAAAATATCTATGACGTCATTTATTATGTTGGTAAAAAATTTAATTTATGTAGAGGATTTTTGCTAGGTAAAGTACAGTACAAATACAGTAAGGTACAGTAGTACAACACGAATAAATAAACAAAACTTTGCAGATTAAATCATAAAATACAAAACTTAGGGGAACCCAGGAAATATAGATAAAGGATAACAAAAAATAGTACATATTAAACCGACAGCAAAAAACACAATCAAAAGGAATAAAATTGGATGGTTTGGTAACGAATGTAGAGAAAATATTTTCTTCTCGCCTTTGGTGACAACTCTTACTATTTGCTATCTCTTACTATATGCTTATGTGATTATTCCTTTTATTATACTTGGTATCCGCTCATTTATACTCTATTCGAGTACGTTAATCATCAATTTCTAATTTACATCGCTGGTTCTTTACTGATTAATACGTTTTGATTTTCTAAGTTGAGATCGTCGTATTAAGTTATTTTTCACTTGTGTCGAAAATAATAGTCTGTAGACTATCTTTATCTTGGACTACCAATATGGCGTCATCTGCATAACAGGTTATTTTGACTTTTGTGTTCCCCATTCTGCATCTTCTTTCTTTGACAAATCTTTCAATGACTTCAATTTAGATTATATTGACGAGCATAAAGTCTCACTGTAATATTTTATTGCCTATTTATGCCTATATTATTTTGATTTTATTTCCTAGAATCAGTTTAGGTTTCCTACCGACTAACCAGTTTAAATCTTCCATTCTTAGGTCAATTTGTTTCCGCTTCTTAAGAATATGTTCTTTTCAATTGACTTTTGAGTCAAGATGTATTCCTAGGTATTGCTGCTATAGGACTAAAGTTGAATGAGGAAAGTTGAATGTTGTTAAGTGAAACTGGGAAACACTGGTCTCTTCTCAAGGTAAAAGTCACTTGGGCTGATTTTGTTGCATTTATTTTAGTTCTCCACTTATTTGACCACGTCTCGATTTCATTCAGTTGTACCTATAGAATGTTAGATGCTATAGTAGCATTTTTGTAGACTTCAAGGAGGACGTTCATCTGCAAACGTACCAGTAACGATTTCATTATTGAAGGGTAGATCTGCTGTTTACTCTAACTGTTAAAAGTTTTAATAGTTTCAGGTAGGTGATGGGAAGATATTTATTGATTTTGAAAATCAAATATGTGTGCCAAACCTTGTCAAAGTCTTGGCTAACGTCTAAAAAAGCAGCTGCGTAGTACTGTTTGCTTCCCATTGCAGAATGTATGGAGTGTACTATTCTGTGAACTAGCTGTATCGTTGAGTGTTCTTTTCGAAAGTGGTTGCGTATCAATTGCTTCGTATTGGGGTCTAAGTTAATTTTTTGTAACAGTAACCTTTCAAGTATTTTGGATTCGATTGATAGTATACTTAATGGCCCATATGATGAAGCCTCATTTGGAGTTTTTCCTGCTTTTGGAATTAGTATTATTTCAGTGATTTTAAAAAGCTTTGGCCAGTAATTTGAGCGTAGAATGGCATTGAAGATGAGAGAGTAGATTCCTTTATCTGGTAGTTCCTTTATCATTATGAGTGGTACTTTGTCCAGCCCACGAGATTTTCTAGTGTTTAAATATTTAATTTGTTTTTGAACTTCGTTTTTAGTTAGTGGTCTGATTACTGATATGTTCGCTGGAATGTTATTTATGTCTCTTTCAATTTCGTTGTCTGGATAGTTGTATCTCGGGAACCACTGCTCGTACTTCAACTTTTTTCTTTTATAAGAAACTTCTTGTCGAGTCTTTTCTAAGGCCGTTTTTCGAATTTAATTTAAGCCAATAGTTACCGAGATATTTGATTTGTTTATAAACCAAGAAATAGTTTATAATTTTCCAGTCCAAATAATCCGATTTGATTTCCATAAATTACGTTACATAGGTTTAGTACGTTTTTATAAGTAAAAAAATTGGCAAACTTATATATGCTCTAGTTTTTGATGTGCAAGATTTTAAAAAAATTATATTTTTTTTTAATTTAAATTGCAAAATTATTATGAGAAACATATTAAATACATTTAAATAAAATTTAATAAGCAGTTTTAATATGTTATAAAGATTTTCTAGAAGAATTATGAAATTCCTAAGTGAAATATATGCGATTAAAAAACATCAAATAAGAAAAGACTTGTTTCCCCCTCTTTTTTTGTATTCATTGCTATTTTGCAATAAGGGTAATAAATTAGGACATTTTTAACTAACCGTATCGTATAGAAAATTTAATTGTCGCTATTTTATTGTTTACGACTTTGCTTCAAAATGAATTGTATTAACTTTATAAGCAAAGGAAGTAGAGAAAATAGATATTTTTAGTAATCTTTAAAAATTTTAATTTTTTAAATAAATTTCCTGACCTATTTGAGAGCGAGTATAAGCCCAATATTATTTCTGAAATTATCACCTAACTATATCTTCTCTACCTCTTCTTATTTTAAATGTATGTAAAAATTTGTGTTGGATTATTGATGTAATGAACGTAGTGTAATTTGAGTACCCTGTATATTAATCACTGGCTAAGATTTTATGTCTACATAACGTAAATCAAACTATTTATCAAAAATGATTCTTCTTCTTCCTTTACCCTATCCGTTTCGGACGTTGGCTATTAACAAGGCTATTTTGACTTTGTTTATGGCACCTCTGAACAGTTCGGTCGATGTTAGTCCTAACCATTGTTGCAGGTTATGCATCCATGAGTGTCGTCTTCTTCCCGGTCCCCTCCTACTGTCGATTCTTCCTTGGACTATTAACTATAGCAGCCGGTACTTAGTATGCCTCATGACATGTCCGAAGTACTCAAGCTTCCGTTTCTTTACGGTGAAGATTATTTCTTTGCTTTTGCCTATTCTCTGCATTACTTCCACGTTAGTGATGTGGTCTGTCCAGTATATCCGAAGAATACGGCGATATATCCACAGCTCAAAGGATTCTAGTTTCTTCAGGGTGGCTTACGTTGTGGTCCATGCCTCTGCTCCATAGAACAAGACCGGGAAGACATAACACTTGACCAGTCTTAATTTTAGTTCCATTGAGATTTTACTTGTGAACCACTTTTTCATATTGTTGAACGCGTTTCGCGCTTTTTCAATTCGTGATCTTATTTCTGTTGACTGGTCCCATTTTGTGTTGACTGTGGTTCCAAGGTATGTGTATGTTTTCACTTGTTCTATTTTTCGGTTGTTTAATGTCAATTGCATCGGAGGTTGTTGTGTTCTGCTGATGAGCATGCATTTAGTTTTGGTTGTATTGAGTTCTAAACCATATTCTTGACTTGCTGTGTGTATGCTTTGCATGAGTCTTTGAAGCTCATTGCAGTCATTTGCGATAATAACTGTGTCGTCAGCATATCTAATATTATTGATTACCTCTCCGTTTACTTTGATACCCTCCGAAACTTCTCCCAGTGCTTCCCTGAAGATTTGTTCAGAGTATATATTGAACAGAAGCGGCGAGAGGACGCATCCCTGTCGTACACCCTTTTTAATATCTATCTTCCCACTGTGTAAGTTGCCCATCTTTATCTCAGCACTTTGGTTCTAATAGAGACTGGTTATTATGCGCAGATCCTTGCCATCAATATGCATCTTCCTGAGCATTTCCATGAGTTTATCATGTTTGACCTTGTCAAACGCCTTGGAGAAGTCGATGAAGCACAAGTGGACGTCCTTGTGCATGTCTCTGCATCTTTGAATTAAAACTTGCAGACTGAAGATCGCCTCTCTTGTGCCCAATGCGCTTCGGAATCCGAACTGTGACTCCGATATATTTGCTTCGCATTTGTTATATATTCTATTGTGTATGATTTTGGTGAAAACTTTGGTAATGTGATTTATCAAGCTTATTAAGCGGTGTTGATCACAGTGTTTTGCACTTGGTGTTTTAGATAAGGCTACAAAGATCGATCGAAGCCATTTCTCCGGAATCTCCCCTTTGTCGTAAAAGGTGTTAAAAAGGCCTGTCAAAAAATCGAGGAAGTGGTCATATGTTTCGCATAGGAGTTTTATGATCTCGCTCTGTATGTTGTCGGGACTTGGTGTTTTGTCGTTTTTTAGCGATGAAATGGCTTTTTCCACTTCAGACCTTAGTATTTCGGGTCCAGTCATGTCGTCATCTTGGTCCACTGTCGCTCTGCGTTTATCGTTAAAAAGTCGGTCTACATAATCTTTCCATATGTCAATGAGCTTCAAGTCGTCTGATATAAGGTTACCGTCTGCGTCTATTAGTGTCGGGTGGGGATTATTGGTTTTCTTTTTAGTTGGTAATTCTTTGATCTTTTTGTGCATGTTGTGGTAGTCATATCTTCTGTCGCAAAAATGATTACTAATCTTAAACTTTTATTTGTAGTCTTGTAGCTGCAGCGAGTGAAGAAGTTAAATTTAATAGAAAATTCCCAGATGACTTCGAATTTGGGGCAGCTACTTCAGCATACCAAATTGAAGGTGCTTGGAATATAGACGGAAAAGGGGAAAGCATTTGGGATACTTACGTCCACAGAGTACCGTCCCCAATTAAAAATGGAGATACTGGAGATATTGCATGTGACAGTTATTACAAATACAAAGAGGATGTCAGACTTGCTGCCGAACTTGGTATAAAGATGTACAGATTTTCGATATCCTGGCCAAGGTACCCTAATTTCTAATTTAATCACTATAAGAAAATATATATTAAACCTAGAGCTAAGATTAATACTATTACAAGAATTAATATCAATTTCAACAGTATTGGTTAGTGATCAGTGGAGTAGTGTCTGAAGTGTCGAAAGTTCGGTGCAATGATAATCGACGCGGGTCAACCCTTAGCTTTACGTTTAATTTTTTACCGTAAAAACATATATATATATATATATATATATATATATATATATATATATATATATATATATATATATATATATATATATATATTAATGTGTATCTTCTATATATTTATTTTAATTTTTTCCACTGTATGCCGATTAGTATTGAATTGGAGCTTTACAATTTTTAGGGTACTACCTACTGGAAAAGCTGACAATATCAGTGAAGCTGGTCTCAATTACTATAAAGATCTAGTTAAAGAAATTCGTAAAAATGGCATGCTTCCAGTTGCTACTATCTACCACTGGGACCTTCCTCAGAGTCTTTACGATGAAGGTATTCAATGGAGTAATGTTAGCTTGATACCCTATATTGTAGACTATGCAAGAGTTGTTATCAAAAATTTACCTGACGTTTCATATTGGGTAACCATCAATGAGCCAAAACAAGTTTGTCGTATAGGATACGGTACCTCTCATCTAGCGCCTGGTTTAAACAGCAGTGGCCTCTTAGAATACGATTGTGCATATGTACTTCTTAAATCACATGCTGCTATGTATCATATGTATAAAAAGGAGTTTTCCGATTATAAAGGTGAGTATAAAAATTTGTTTCGATTTACAGTTTATTTGGTGGCGTATCTGTGAGGCGTTAGAGGTCTGTAGAGCTTCTACAGTATTTTGTTAGTAAGTTTTTTCTATAATTTAAATTAATGTTAACATATGGTAAGCTGTCGATTGCCTGGTCTAAAATTAGCTTATTCTACTGTCTCCCTTTAACTGTATTCCTTGTTCCTGGTTCCGGGCTCCGGGCATTGCATGAGGGCAATATCAAAGCCTTCTTGTTCTACTCTTCTAACCAGCGTTATCGATGCGGCTTTTGCGTGTTGAATATTGGCCTGCAGGAGCCTTATTTCTCTCTTCACTACGAAGAGTAATCCGCTTCCGGTTTTGTGGAGTTTTTTTCTTCTGTGGGTCCAAAGCACTCTTGGACCGTAGTCCTTACGATAGGGCTGGTTCCGTCTGAAGAAGGTTGTTCCTCTTCCTGAACCTCTATATCTAGAAAAGTTTCCCTGTTTCACTGAAGTGAGTTTCTGCTGGCTTTTTCTTCAGTATTTTTGTCTTCCCTTTTTTGTATCGGAAGGTTAACTTTGCCACTCCAAAAGCTTGAGTTTATGGAGCTCTTCTCTAAATTTAGAATCTATTGAGAAGGTCCATAAACCCCTTTGTCTGAAAGTTTGCTTCCCCATACTGTGCATAGATGTGTTCTGAGCCCATGTTTACTTATACTTAGTCTTATAGGATACTTTTGGACTCAAGATGTTCTCCATCTGCATCCTGCACGAAGACAGTGCATGACTGTAACTTGGAAATATCTTCCCATTCCAAAAACCCTGAGAGATGCATTCTCCCAATGCCTCAGGGTTGTAATGGTCCCCTTTAGCTACCTAGTTAAGTTCTAGGAAACCCAACCTATGGCTACTCTTCAGGAAGCGAATCTATGGTCCTGCTCCCGAAATTTCTTTATAAGCCACCAAGATGGCTTTTTGGACTGCCTTAAGCTTATCCACATCGATCTTGGCTTCTAAGAATTCTGTTAGTACTGCCGCAACTTTAACAGCAGCGGAAGTTTCAATGAAAGTCGTATCCTCGTTTCTTTGCCCTTTCCCTTTGCGTTGGCTTTCGGGTAGTGTGCTTCCGTCTGACCTTGGCCTTTTTGGACCTTCGGCCTGCTGAAATTTGCAGCCTTAATCTCTTCGTCTGTCATGAGATCAACGTTTCCAAAACTGTTACTCTGACAGACTTAGTGGTTCCATGTCTTTCAACATGGGAGATTTCTTTAGAATTTCCTGACCTTTCAGCGTTTGGATTTTCTTTAGAAGTTCCCTGCACTTCGGCTTTAGAAATCGTAGTTTTGGTTTCAGTGTTTCCTGACCTTTCAGCTTTGGGAGCCCTTTGGATCTGAGTTTTTTTATTTTTGTTTCGCTTTTCCGTATTGATCCCACGAGTAACAGTCCAACTCTCGCAGAGCCCCGCTTACGAGGGTGAGGTCTAAATACGATAGGGTGAACCTGTTGTCCCAAAGGAACCGTTTACGGCACTATCACTCTAGTGCCTTACAGTCTTCACTACGGTGTCTTACGGCTTGGCTTGAGGAGTGATTATCGACTCTCCCGGTCTAGATCTGCTGGATATAGTTTCAACAGGGCCACCTCATGAAGGATGGAATCAAATACTTATCATAAAGGGTACAAATATAAATTAAAGTATTATTTAATCCAGGTGACTCACGAATTTAATTGCCATCGTTTTTGACTCCTAATGTAAAGTATTCTTAACTTTATTCTGCAACCTTGTTGAAACAAAGATTTGTTCATTTTTTTATCGGCTAAATTACAATTTTAGTATTAATAATTATTATTAATTTAATTTTTTAGCTCCAATGTCCATAGTCGTAGATTGTCAATGGATAGAGGCTCTAACAAATTCACCTAAGGATAGAGAAGCTGCTGAACGACAAAGGCAATTTGAAGTAAGAATAAATTTAACAATTTTATGTAAATAATAATAATTTATCGATTTAGTATGTGGCAGAATAAAATTGTAATGTCCGTATAAAATCATTTTGTATTTTCTTGTGCGAACACAGTTTAATCAGACATTGCACCGTTTTCGTAATGATCTTCATTTTTCAACTGGTTGCTTTTGGTTTACTTGCAGATTCATGATTTTATGCTGCTACTTTATTTAGGCTATTATTGTATCCATACAATTCAAATTCTATAGTTTCATTTAACGATTATCAACTTTAACTTACAATTATAAAGAATGTCTAATTTTTCGTTCAATGAAGTGTTTAATCATTGTATATTTTAGTGTGGCTTGTACTTCAATCCCATCTTTAATGGTGACTGGCCACAAATCGTGAAAGACAGAATAGCTTATAGAAGCGAGAAAGCTAACTTAACGAGATCCAGACTTCCACCTTTCACTGCAGAAGAAATAGAAGAAATAAAAGGAACACATGATTTTCTGGGATTAAATCATTATTATACTATGTTAGCTAGGCAGGAAGCAGAAGAAGCACCATTTAATGAAACTAGTTATGAAAATGACGTTGGAACTGTTGACTCATTCGATCCAAAATGGGTTGTAGAATCAAATGGATTATTTGTGGTATGTAATATAAAATATTTTCTTTGTTTATGAAAAATAGTATACTAATTTAACCTAATTTTTTATTGACAAAGTTTTGTAATACATAATCAATATTACTGTCAATTTGTTTATAAATGAATTGTCTATTTATGAAAACCACTTCATTACATTTCTACCAAGAGGACTGATTCCAAATGGCGAAATGTTGGTTCTAGAAATTTTGTATTCAGGATAACCGGAGTATATTGACTAGAGCTCGAAAACCCCTGCAGAAATCCAGGCAGGTTGGAAGGCTGCTCCGTAGAAGCATACGCACCATCCCACTTTCCTAACTACAGATTGATAATATGTACTGGAGAAATTATTACAAAGAGGTTACTCTACAATCCAAGATGCCGAAATGAAATTTCTCTGAAATGTGAAACAACGTCTATCATAAGATCTGATAGAGAGAAAAATGAATGGGTACTTAAAATAATAAGTAAACATCTACTCAATTAATGGTAAAATCAAAGAATACCGAACAAAATGTAAAAAAGGCGTGAAAATCGACTAACTAAATAAATTTAAAATAAACCGAAAGGAAGTAATTATAAAAGTAGAAATGCAAAGATTTCTATTAACGAAACCAAAATTCAGATTTTTGCTTTAATCTGTGCCTTCTATAAATTGCAATGCATGGCAAAACAGACGATGCCAAAAGATGTAAGAGGGATATAAAGGATATAAAAGATGCATTCCACAACAGATTATCTCCTCATCTAAGCAAAAATCCTTGGCGATAAGCCAACCTAAAAGAGTAACTCTTTATGAGAACTAGAAATCAATTCGCTAAGGATTTTTGCTTAGATGACAAGCATCTTTTAGCATCGTCTGTTTTGCCTTGCAATTTATAGAAGGCACAGATTAAAGTCAAAATCTGAATTTTGGTTCGGTTAATAGAAATCTTCGCATTTCTACTTTGATGACTTATTCTCAGATGTCACTATAGCGTCCATATTGAAGCCATTTTATGGTTGCTTCTTTTGACGAAAAAGATCTGATTTGACGTTTAGAGCTTCTGTACCAGTCTCTCTGACGAATCCTGGTAGGATGAAATTCGTATAAGCGAATATACAGAGACACTATAAGTGAAATCAAATCTTAACTATTTTTTATTTTACAAAAAGATGTTTAATATCGGAATTTACAACAAATGACTGAAGCCTAGAATGAAGAAGATGAGAGATTTTGATTACATTTTTATTGAATGTATTTTAGAAGGTTTTAAAAATGTAAACATGAGCTTTTACATCAATAAGCATGGATGATTTTAAAATTATTTTGGAAAAAATGATTTCTTGTACGAAGTATGAAGTTAACTTGTGGACTAAATAAAAACTAAGAGTTGATTAAATTTAAAAATATGTGGTCTTAGTAGCTTAAAAATATTATAACAATTTTAAGCCTTACACACATTACCTTTTAAAAGGTAATAATTTTATGAATCGAAGTCAATTATGTGGTGCAGTAGTATTACGCCTCAGCTACTGATATGAAGGAACAAAAATATAAACATATAGACCACAATCCCATGGGACATTTGACCCAATATGAATCACATATAAATCGATACTACAATATGTAATAAAAGCTTTAGAAACTATGTTGCCAATTATTATCGCTACAGAAAGCATGGGGGTTCCAATTAAGGGTTACGCCTTAGATTTCTCACCCCTGTCAAAAGTGTGTACTGATTATTAAGCTATCGGTTTTTTTCTTTTAAATTCTACGAATCAATAAATCATTGTACCGCTTGTAATTGTTATTGTAACGAAAAGTTAATATTTCTAATTATTTTCTTGATTGCTTTTAAACGTACTATATACTTTATTCTTACTTTAGATCGTTCCTAGTGGTGTTCTTAGAGTTTTAAGATGGATTAGAAAGACATATGGAGACCAAAAAATCCTAATAACTGAAATAGGAATGAGCGACAACGGTACTTATCTCAATGATCAAGATAGAATCGATTTTTACACAGTGAGTAAATGTATAATATATTTAATGCAGTATTTGGAAGGAAATAAAATAGCTTTTAATCATATTAATATATAGCTTTTCCATGTTTTATAATTATCTGTTATTATTGCCTCCTCAAAGGTTCTTGCTGTCATTGATTTTTTGATATCATTACGTAAACGTCGTGTTCTCCCTTTTTTTTCTAAAATAAAATCGAGCTTAGTTTTCTGCAAGACCACCACCTCTCATCCTTTATTACCACCACCATTTGTGGCATACTTGTGTTATGTATAATTAATTATACACAGGCATATGCAGTTAATAGTTAATTTCAAACGACTAACTTTAAACTAAATAATATCACCTAATAATCATGTCTAAACTATGTCAGCGAATTTTTTATCTCTCTACATTTCGATTAATTTTTATGTCATTTCGCATTTGTTCTTTTTTACCCTTATTGTGATCTCTTTTCATCTGAAATAGTATATTGCTTTTATAATACCACAAAAAGTGTTCGTATTCCCATTTTTCCATTTCTAGAAAAGTGAGCTTAGTGTTCGTGTTGAATCTTTTTCATCATTTATTCCTGTCCTTATTGTATTTTCAATATTGTCTTTAATTAAAACGACTCCTTTTTTCTGGAAGTTGTCTTTTCTAGATTAATCGTAGCGTATCCAATTGGTTAATTGTATACTAATATTGCCATATTTTAATTTATAGATATATATATATATATATATATATATATATATATATATATATATATATATAAGCTCTTTGTTAAGACTTGATAGACGTTTAATTTGGCCCTAAATCGAAGTTTCTCATAGCAACAGTACTATCGGAACTGCCTTGCTGTGTCTTCGTTTTACCTGTAGGTTCCTCATCTGGGTCGTCGAAGTCACCTTTCTACTCTTTCCCTTTATATCTTTATTTACAAATTCAGAAGATTTACTCATTTTTGGACCATCTCGTTTTGTCACCGTATCCAGTTGGGTACGTTTCCAGAATGGGTATCCAGAAGTACTGAAGTATTTAACTAATTCATCAGTTCGCTTGGGCATGCATCCTATGAGAATACTTGGTACCTCCCGGGATTGTGGATCGTAGTAGCTATAGCAGAAGTTTCACTGCATGATGAGTCAGTTATTGCTGTGTGGATTCATTGTGGAATCAGTGTAGGTATTTAGCGACAATCATTCTCGAATACAAAACAATAATGTTTTGTATTTTGAGAATGATTTCCGAAGTGGGAATCCAAAACGTAAAAATAAACTTATTTTTAAAGTAAAATTGTGGCTTATTCATAATAAAAGTAATAAATCATTTTTATGTAGTGCACATTTTACTCTGAAGATTTCTGCAGAGTAAATTTATCATCATAATTCTGGCTTTATAACCCCATGTGGATCGTAATCTCATTGAGAATCTTTCTTCATTCTTTCCTCTTCATCACCTGTTTTCGACATTATTAATGTTGTTCCGTGCGCTCTTCTTCTTCTCTGTCCAATGGATCTATCAACGACCATTTTTTTAGTGAATAATTTTGCTCCATCAGCATTGTGTTCCACCAATCTCAAATGTGTTATCTCTGTATGTTCAGCAATATCTGACTCCAGGTATGTTTTGCATCGTAATTTAATTATGCCAAACGTTTCGAAAACCTTTGCCATAGTCTACAAATGCTAAATGCACATAGTTCATGTTTATGTTATTTTTAGGAATATTTCTGCAACATCCTAGAGGCTATGGATGAAGGAAGTGACGTTAAAGGAATTATATACTGGAGTTTAATGGATAATTTTGAATGGACTAGTGGTTACAGGTAATAAATCTCGTTATTAACTGTTTAGTTTTATATGCTGATGAAAAAGAAATAAGTGAACGCAGAAGAGCAAACCGAAGAGAAGCGAAGAGAAGAAATATTTGCAAAGAACAAATAAATAACTGTAAAAATAGATTAACTAAGGTTTGTAAGCTACCTTCTGTTGGTTCTGTTCCTAGAAATACATTTTTTAGGCACTTCATTTTGTAGCTCTGGTCGCAGCTTCCTTTCTATAAATGTTATTGTTCATTGATACGCAACCAAGGTATTCAGTACCTTATTGTCCTTGTGACTATCTGAGAAAATCCATAAGTACTTAATAAAAGAAATGACAAACAGTAAATAATAGAAAAAGACAAATACATAAGTCGTAAATAAAAAATACTGGCTAGCCAAAACAAATACCAGTAGCAATATATATATATATATATATATATATATATATATATATATATATATAATAATTTTTAATAAGAAGATGAGAAAACTTACAAAAAGGACCAATTGAAAATTGGAAATGGAAACAATGGACCCAAGCATTAATCATTAATTATTAATCAAATTAATTAGGTCTTCAAAATATAAACCCATTAAACAAACTCCTTACTGTGATTACTAAAGATCAATATACCTTACATGTACTGCTTGAAAACCAAGTCAGAAACCAGTCTACTTCAGGTGAATTTCTATACAAGCACAGATTTCTATACAAACCAGCCTAAACAAAACAAGCCTTTCAGAATAAAAGTATATTTAAAAAATATATATTATGCAATAAACCTGGATGAATTCAAACAAAACATAGAATTCCCTGAGCATGAACTTGTAAAGTTAATGCCCAAGTTGGCATATTAAGCAAAATGTGACAAACATCCATTACAAATGTGTTATTTGTGGATCTAAAAATATAAGAAAATAAAGATATCTATAATCCAAAGAAATTGGGGTATTCGATATTGATAATTGAAGCACATCATGATAAAAGAATTATTATTATAATTTTTTGCAGCGTTCTGTTATTGTAAAATAAAAGAAAAGACCCAATTAAATGCGTTGTTAATACTTTTGGATTCAGGTTTCCATGAATCCGATACATATGTCCTAGAAAAATATGGAATCGAATTTAAACTGCAAAAAGATAAAGACTGCAACTTAAGAGCAGACAAAAATTAGAAATTTTCAATGGTGATCATGAATTGGTCTTAGTGCATTCTTTATAAAGGGTCTCGATTATTTTATATGTGACGGATCGAGAAAGGAAAAAAGGCGACGAATTCAGGAGGAATAGAATCCGAGTTAGATAAACGTAGATAAAAGCAACTTACAATAAGAATGTAAAAAAGGCAAAATAAATAGTTTTTGTAATCTAGAAGGAAGAAATAATACGATCAACAAAGCAAATAGGGTTAACTTATTTATCTGTGGATAAATAAGACAATATGTTAATTTAAAAATATTTACTAAACGTATCAGTCTTTTATATTTTAAATTATGATATTTTAAATTGTAATAAATTTAATTTTTTTTAGTGCTCACTTTGGGTTATACCATGTTGATTTTAAAGATTCAAACAGAACCAGACAGCCTAAAGAATCGGTAGGATTTGTGCAAAATTTAGCAAAAGATAAAAAGCTCTCTTGCGGTAATCCAAGTAAATATAGATCAGTCCCATTGGCGCTTCCGAAATGGACTCCAAATCATAAGGTTTCTTTGTGGAATAAAGGCGTTGGAAATAAACACCACAAAGATAAAAAAACGACACAAAATCCTGTAGGCCATAAATACGGCGTTGGACGTAGACACAGAGACTGTTAAAGTAAAAGATCCTAGCAGTATTTTTGAAGTATTACCGATTCCTAATTGTTTCTTTATTTTCTGTTTCAAAATATTATTAGTTATTATTAAAAATTAATAAATGATTGAAAGATAAATGTGTTTATTAAAGTTTATAAAGAAATCAAAAATAAATATTAAAAATCATATGGTAATGGTAGATTGAAAGAGGAAAAAGTAGAAATTTAACTTGGTGATATAGAATATCAGCTAACTATCTTATTGGACTTGTTACCGCCAATGTGCTGGCTTAAATACAAATATGCATTTAGAACGAATGATTGGTATTATAAAACATATTTATTTGACAGTTTCAAGTTCTCTAACAGAGACAGAATATCGGACAGTGGGCGGCAATAAAACCTGTGCATTTAGTCAGAGCAGCTGTAGACAAGGTTATAAGTAACAACGTGATGACATTATCCACAGGGGATAGTCATCAACAATAGAAAATCATTTTTTTTTTTTAGTTTACAGTTTGTCTTTTTGCTGGTGTATTACCTTGTTTTCAAGCGAACTAATGTACACCATTTTCATGTCCCATGACATATTTGGCCAGTTTGATTCGTTCAAATATATTGTTATGAAAGTTTAGTAAAATTTATCCCACACAGAAGAAGTCCCTTGAAGAAAAAGAAGAAGTACTAAAATTGTAGAATACTCAAGTTGCCACCGAAAAATCCTGAAATCTCTAGTAAACTCTTGAACGTCAGAAAATGTATATAAAGAGATACTGTTATTTACAGTTTAGATAACAGTTGTAAGTGAGTTTTTAGTCGATATTAAGGTACCCTCTAGGTACCCTCAGGCACCTAGAGATTTTTTGGAACACATTGTTATACAGGCACTTATAGATGGACTACAGCATATCGAAATGCTACAAGTTCTTTGATTACATTATAACAAAACATGAAGCACTAATCTCAGCCCAGGTGTGTGAAGCAGCGAAAAGCATTTCTTGATCTAGTCCAAATTAAAAAAAAAATAAGATTTCGATAAAATGAAGAAGTCACAACCGCAGATATCCAACAAGCTATTTTATCCCAGATATTGAGCATACTGCAGAATTTTCAACAAAAATCTCAAAATCAAAACAGAAGATGTTTTAGTTGAGGAAGAATAGGACATTTTTAAAATAATTGCAGTAGCCAATCCCAAATAAAGACCAAAGAGCCAAATAATGAGGTCAGAAGGTCAGAAAGATCGACATTTACATGCTCGTCACATAGTCCCACTACTGGTCCTAATACTAGTAGATATATGTCTCTAAGAAATCGATTTCCCACAAGTGACCACAGAAATGAAAAAGATACTCTGGAATGTGAAGTTCATAACTGAGGGAAAAACTAGCGATTAGTACCTAATAATTAAAATACAAAAGTTAAGAGAACAGGTGTCAATTTTGCAGAATGAACAATTGCAAGATTTCCAAAATGCTTTTTGAATCACAGATACAAAGTCAGTGTCAGCTTAAAGAGAAAGAAAATGTAACCGAAGAAGTAAGTCTTGGGAGCACCACAGTTAAACAGAAAGAATATAACGATCAGACTTCCCGGGAAAACCTTAAAATGAGTCAAAAGAAAAGTAATGACTTAAAAGTCATACAAGAATGGCTCGCAAGACCTATTTGGCAGGAAATAACTAAATACAGTGGAATTATAAAGGCGTACTGGTCTCAATGGGAATCTCTGTATCTTTCTAATTGGGAAGTGGGAAAATTCCGATGAAGTATAAGTGGTACTGCCAAAATCACACATTAAAAGTGTGTTACAAAAACTTCCTATCAGCCTTTCTGAAGGACATTTTGGTGTCAAAAGAACAGTGTTTGGTGTCATTTTCTGAGAACAAAAATGTTCATCCCTGACGTACACCGAAAATTTGAAGAAAAAAAAAATTGAAAAAATGTCTACGAATTTGCTTTTAAGTGCAAATAATTCCCTTTCCAGGACTACTCAATGACATTACCAAGATTTGTTAGGTTTAAATTTATGTATAATTGAGATGTGGCTATTTAATATTTATAATAGGTATGTTTAAATTTTTTCTGTAATTAAAAAAAAGTAAGTATAAAACAATTTTTTATATTAAATATGCAATCCGTTCACTAATTAATTACATGCTTGTTTACAATTTTAAATAATCTTTTCATCGCTGTTATTCTTCTTTCCAATGTAACTAAAGATGTAATTATTATAAGAAATACATTTACTCGCTTATTGTCCCTATTACAGAAATAATGGTAATTAATAAACAATTACCATTGTTTTCATAAAAGTGCATAATTTTAGAATAAATGACTATATTTATATGTTTTTGCTACTTTAATATTTTACAGTTTCCTAATAAAAACAATTAAATAATTGTTTTAAGAAATTAGCGAATATTAAAAGATGTTAACTGACTGAAATAGAATTTCAAGGACAAACTTCGAGTTATGTTGTCAATATAAATAAAAAATACTATGTATTTACACAAAAAATTTTAAGAAAAAAAATTTAATACAAATTTTGGGATATGTCCCAACCATTCTATATATTGCAAGTTATTGTTCATGACACAAATTTAGCACTTTCGCTGCGGAACTTTATTTTAGAACCGTCCCCAATGCGACATGAAGTTTTTTGATAGAATTTTGTTTAAAATTGGTTAAATTACTTTTCTATTATTTATGTCATAAATCAGTTAACTTGTAAAAATTATTAATTGTTTATTTAACGCCAATGGTGCCTTTCGCTATGCTAATAAAAAATCATGTTTAATAAGGATGTGCACTGAACTGGAACACCTTAATAAGACAGCAAGATCAGCTTTTAATAGATCAAAACGCACTAAACTCAAAGGGGATTGGGCCAGGCTATAAAAAGCGGTCTCAAAGGACCCATATCGGCATGTTAACGAATAAAGATTGAAGCAAAACTGCCAGCCTTTGCGAAATTGCTGAGATCCCGATGAAAGCACAATTCCCCGGTTCTAGTGCCTCAACAGCACCAAACTAAACGAAAGAATTAATCATACCCTCACTGAACGACTGGCATCTTGCCAGAATAAAGATTAATGAGGAAAAGGTAAGATGGACCATATTGTGCTTCATCCCTTTCAAGCCACCAGGGCCTGACGGCATATATCCAGCCCCACTACGCTGGGGACTGAATATCCCTCTGCCGCACCTTGTGGCAATATTCAGAGCTTCTGTAGCTATTATATTTCTAAGAAGCGGAGAGAGGTACGTGTGGTCTCCATACCAAAACCAGGTAGGATGGACTACATCATACTAAATGCTTTTTCGTTTCTCTTGAAAACATTGGAAAAGCTATGCGAGAGGTACATAAGCAATGAAGTTCTGGTTCATAACCCACTTCACCCAAATCAGCAGGCATATACTTCGGGAAGATCTACCGATTCTGCACTGTATCAAGTAGTGGGCAGAATTGAAAAATCACTGGATAATAAAGAATCCACCCTAAAATTTTAAGGTATATTCATAGACATTGAGGGAGCATTTAATAAAACCACATTCGCAACCATCACCCAACAACTTAATGTCAGGAATATTTCCCTGGCCGTAAGTGAATGAATATTCAGTATGCTCTCTAATAGAGTAATAAGCATAAATGCATAAGACGTTTCTGTTAGAAGCACGGTTACGACGGGGTGTCCACAGGGAGTGGTGCTATCACCACTCCTCTGGAACATAGTTCTATACACCCTGATTGACCAACTCAGCAGCAACGGTTTCTACACAATAGCCGATGCAGACAATATTGCTGTCTTGCAAAGCGGTGAATTTGAGAACACACTATGTGAGAGATTACAAGTTGCTCTCCGAATAATAGAAATATGATGCAAGGAACACTCTCTGTTAACTTTCTTGAGAGGAAATTAACATAAAACTTACACTTGGATTGGAAGTGCTAAAAGAGCATATATTGCCTATGAGCAGTATCGACAAACGGTGGGACGCACCTGGGGCCTTTCGCCCATGGTGATTGCCTGGGTCTCCATTGCTGTCATTAGGCCAACGTTAACTTACTGACCTATTGCTTGGGTACCAAGAGTGCTACAGGCAACAGCGATTAACAAACTTAACCTTATTTAGCGGATGGCTCTCATAAATATAACAGGTGCCATGCAAACAACATCAACTGCTGCAATGGAGTTATACTTCAGATCACTAAACCTAAGAATAAAGTGGGGTATGGCAAAAATGCCAGCGTAGTTCAGACAGAACTGGCTGGTATCTCCATAGCCGCAAAAGAGATAACCCAAAAAGGTATAGCTGGAAAAACTAGGTTGGTCTGCACAGATAGCAGACAAGCGCTACTACCCTTAAATAGACCACGTGTCACATCAGGGTTAGTAACGGAGTGTCACGAGTCACTAATTCAAGCTTCGAATGGTAATACCATCATCCGGAGGAGGTTTAAAGAACACAATAGGAATAAAGACAACCGCATTGCTGACCAATTGGCTAGGAAGACGGCAAGCCTAAGACTTATAGGACCTAGTGATCTTTTTGGTTGGTCAACTACAACAATCGCGGAAACTGTCAAATATTACTACCATACGCAAATCGTGAAAAGATGGAAAGAAGCGCAAGGATGTAGACTCGCCAGAGTAATATTAAGTAACCTTGAAAAGTCAGCATCAAATAAGTACTTGGGAATGACCAGGAAAAACCTTGACAGTTGGTTTTTTAACTGATCGTTGTCAACTAAGCAAACACTGTATCTAGTAGACACATTTATATGCAGGTAGTGTGAACAAGAAGACGAAACTGTAGGGCATGTCCTATATGAATACCTGGAGTTATCGTTAATACAAGAGTACGCGTTTGGAGAGTCCTGGCCCACACCTGCTTACATAAGAGAGATGTCTTCTGGTGACTTGTCCATTTTCCTAGAAATGGCAGGATGGACAATGATCTAAGGATGACAGCTCACTGGGAGGATGCAAAATGGATAAATTATTATGGCCTAAGTTTTGTGAAACTTAACTCGCCCTCCATACTCTATAGATACAGATACAGAAAGAGTAAACTCTGTAGTATACAGCCCTATCTCACTCTTTTTTTATATTTATTTGATCTGACAGTTCTTGTTCAACTTTTACTCTTGCCACTTGTTTGATGCCAGTATAGTTTGTCCAACTTTTCAGTTTTCAATATTTTCAGCATTTTGTTATGTCGGACAGGTAAATTGTGTTGCGTTTTGTAAGAAGTAGGCAAACTGTATAAAGTTGCAGTTTGGTTGATATTTGTCATACGTGTTGGCTGTCCTTTTTGTGGAAGAGGACTCAAATAAAATGCAATAAAAATTTAACAAAAGTTGATTTATTTACATATTTTTGGTATACAACACTAACATATAAACATATTTTTAACCTTATACTTAATAATATCACAAATAATTAGTCCTTAGAGAAAGACTCATTTGTAGTATTTGCTTGATGACGACCAGCCGCTATATGGTCTGTAACCGCCTCCCAAAAAGTTTGTACCTCCGTAGCCTCCATAAGAAGATCCGTAGCCTCCATAAGAAGATCCGTATCCTCTGTATCCGTTGTAGTCATTGTCATTATAGTTGTTCCATCCGCTGTTGCCTGGGTAGTAGTTACTTCCATAACCTAAAAATGATTTTATTTTAATTTAAAAATTAACCGAAGTTATGTGAACTATAAAAGGAATTGATGACCCAATCTACTTTTCATTATGATTATAATCATTTTCTTAACTAATTAAGTATAAAAAAAAACTTAAAATACATAAGATAACTTCTGATGTATGATGATATATGTATGTTTATTATAAAATTTTTAAAATTAACAAAATGATTGAAAGTTTGTTTTTCAAAACGTTTTCGGTTTTCAAATGTCTTGTCGAACCATCATTAGTAAAGCATTTTATTAGTTATATAACCAACAAGTGTATTAATAAGGGCGATTAACAATTGAGATATTTTAACGCGTGGGCGAAGCGAGCGCGTTAATGTTCGCGATTGTTAATCGCCATTTTAATTCACGAGTTCGTTACAAAACTTTTCCGTCGACCGTACTTTTCAGAAATAAAGATATCTTAGTTTAAATATTTATTTACTTAACGATAAACAACAATTTTTTCAGCTTTCATTGGCTTTATTCAAAGTTTCCTTAGTGGTAGTTTTATTATAGTAAACATTAATATTCGAAATGGTACAATTACTGAAATTAAAGGAAGATATTGATAAATGATTATCTGCTGTATAGCATTTTGACAAATTTATATTTAAGTCTTCTTGGACCTCTCTAAATTCTGTGATAGAAGAAGTTAAATTCTGGTGGAGTTAAATTAAACTCTTCGTCAATATCCATCCTTTGATTTTTCAAATACACAGAATTTTAAACAATAAAATAAATAATGACATACAATGACAGTTAGTACTAACAGCGGCTACTTCATTTTAAATTAATTTTTTAGTGGGAATATAAATAGGTATATGTTTGGTTGCCTACACCACAGGTCACTGCCAATCACAGAGCGTTTAATTAATTTATGCAAGCAATGTATGTTGTGTTGCCTATAATGAAATGGTTCATTAATAGAAAATCATTCATTAATAGGGGTCATTAATCAATGATTTTGAGGGTGTTAAAATTGATCATAAATGGACGGTCGACGGAAAAAGTAGTTAAAACTAGGGAAATACAGTCAGAAAAATGAAAGATTACCCATGAACGATCATATCAAGCACATATTTTGTATTTGCTGTATTTTTCTATAAATAACAAACGAGAGATAGATTATTAAGTATTGTTACTAAGCAAAAATGTTATCCACGACATACGCAGTTACATATTTCTAATTAACACAGTGAGACGGCGATACAATTGTTAAACGTGGTTAAATTAATTTAGTAGAACATTTAAACTTCCACTTGACTATTTCTGTACTTCTAACGTAATTCTTAGAAAAACATTCAACATGAGTAGAGATAATAATTGTGTAAACTACTATACGAGTAATCGTACTGGTCAACTGTAATCTAACGGATTCGATTTCCATTATAACTGGTTCCACTTTCAAAGTAAATTGTTTGATGTCCCGAAGACAATTATTAGCAGAAGACGAGCTGGGTTATTTTGATGGTGCACCAGAAGACAATAGTGTTTTTAATGAGATGGAAGACGAGCAAACACCACGTATGTCATCACTTGATACAGAACCTAATACTAGTTTTTTGAAATCACTAAAGGGGAAAAAAGTATACTAAAAGAACTTAGATATAAGGAGATTTTGTAAAAACATCTGACTTTTCCAAAGCAGACTACTCACAATTTTAAAATATGAGCCCTATAAATTTATTTGAGTACTTTCTCGATAACGGAATGCTAGGTCATATTTTAGACGAAACCAGAAAATACGCCCTTTTTGTAAATTGTCCTGATCCGAAGATTACCTCGAACGAGCTCTAATGTTTTTTAGGTATTTTGTATGTGTCTGGATACAACTGTCTTCCTGGAAAAAGGTTTTATTGGGACAATGTAGCCGACATTTCTAATAAAATAGTGAAGGATGCAATGCGTCGCGAAAGGTTTATTCAAATAATGCGTTTCATGCACTGTGCTGATAATACGCAAATGGATTGAAATGATAAAATGTGGAAATTGAGACCAGTAATCAAAAAATTACAGAGTTCCTTTCTCAACCAACTGAAAATATTAATTATGATGAGTCTATGGTGAAATATTATGGTCGCCATAATTGTAAACAATTCACTAGGGAAAAACCGATAAGATTCGGTTATAAAGTATGGTGCCTTAACTCCGAAACTAGTTACCTTGTAAATTTTGAGATCTATCAATGGAAATGTACAAATTCGAACAATTTTTACCAACTTGCATTTGGAAAGGCAGCCGCTCCCCTTTTCTCGATGTTGGACACTTTGCCACAACAAAAGCTGCCTTACCAAATCTATGTAGATAACCTTTTTACTGGATTCAATTTAATGGTGTATTTAAAAAAAAGGATATGGTGCCACAGGAACAATAAGACAGAACAGAATACCACAAAATGTTCCACTTGTCGATAAAAAAATTATGTCCAAACAAACTTGAGGTTATTTGGTTTCAAAAATTTACAAGGAAGATGGTATTATGTTGACAAGATGGATGGATAACGCCCTCGTAACAATGGCATCAACTTCATATGGTGTGCATCCTATTCAACAAGTAAAACGTTATTCACATTCTGAAAAAAAAGTTGTCCAAGTTTCTCGCCCACATGTTGTTGGAATGTATAACAAGTCTATGGGAGGCACTGATAGAATAGATGAGGATTTAACAAGATACCGTATAAGTATTCGTAGTAAGAAATCGTATCGGTCTATACTTACATGGTTAATTGATGCTGCAGTGCAAAGTTCGTGTTTACTTTATAAGTGTTCAGGAAGATCGACAACTAATTTGAATTTTCGACGTGAAATCGCGACTACTTGCCTTACCAAATTCAGAAACCTTCCCATTAGACCTGGTAGACCAACAACAAGTAGAAATAGTCTATCTTTTAACAGAATCTCTGACGACATTAGGTACGATGGTATTAACCATCTCATTATACCTGTTCTTAACAAAAAACGAAGGCAGTGCGTAGGTGAAGGGTGCTGCTTTCAAATTTCCTTACCTGGGTTATAACTTCCATAGTTGCCTCCATATCCAGGTCTGTAATAACCAGGTTTGTAACCTGAATAACCTCCATAACCTCCATAACCTCCGTAACCTGAATAACTTCCGATACCGGAATAGCCTCCAACTCCAGAATAACCTCCATAATCTTTTCCATAAAGGCCGTTGTAACCACCATATCCTAAACTATTATAACCGTTGTATCCCCCATAACCACCTCCCAAGTAGCTATTCGTGTTCAGTAAACCATAGCCACCTGCATGGACTGCTGCCACAAAAAGGCAAAGGCAAATTACCTAAAATAAAAAAGAAACTTTTTTTAAAAAAGTAGTTTTATAAGTCGAAAAATAATACACAGGACGTGCATGGGTAGTCTAGTTTTTTATTTATGGTTAATAAGTATGAATAATTCATAGATTTATTTTTTGTTTCTTAGAAGATGTCTTATATATATATATATATATATATATATATATATATATATATATATATATATATATATATATACATATATATATATATATATATATATATATATATATATATATATATATATATATATATATATGGAGTGAGCGGCAACGGCAAAAGATTGATAAACTTATGTGCAGAATACAAATTACACATAATGAATGGCTTCTAAAAATATAAAGGTATTTTCACACACGTACGAACATATCCAACAAAATAATAAAAAATCCATCATAGACTATGAATGATGTAACAAAATTGATTAATTCAAATAATGGATTTAAGAGTTTATAGAGGAACCAAAAGTACATCAGACTATCATTTAGTTAAAGCCAAACTATATTTTTATCAGATCTATCTATCTATCTAATTAGCCTTCTTCGGTCCATCTTTGGACATAGGCCTCCCAATCGTTTTGCATTCTTCTCTGTCTGTCGCTATAGTCATCCACCCAGAGCCCACGTGCTTCTTGATATCATCTGCCCATCTCATTTGGGGCCTTCCTCTGCTTCGTTTATATTCCCACGGTCTCCAACTTATAAGAATTTTGTTCCATCGGTCTTCTTTTTGTCTTATATTGTGTCCTACAAATCTCCATTTCAATTTTGCAACTTCTTGTCTAACATTCCTCACTTTTGTTTTCTCTCTTATCCACTCGTTTCTCTTTTTATCCATTAGTCTTATGTGCAACATTTGTCTTTCCATTGCCCTTTGGGTTTTTATGATTTTGTCCATGTTTGCTTTTGTAAATGTCCACGTTTGGGAACCATAAGTGAGAACAGGAAGTACGCATTGATTGTATACTTTGGTCTTAAGATGCTGTGGATATCTTTTGTTTTTAAGAATGCAGCTTAGTTTGCCAAATGCCGCCCATGCCAGTCTAACTCGTCTTTTTATCTCTGCTGTTGGGTTTTCTTTGTTAAGTTTTATAGTTTGACCTAGATATATATAATCCTGAACTTGTTCTATTTCATCTTGTCCGATCCTCATTGTGATGTCTTCATCTGTATTTGTTATGATTTTGGTCTTGCTGTAATTCATATTAAGGCCTATCTTTCCAGCTTCTACGTACAGTTCTTTTATCATTTCAAATAATTCTTCTTTTTTACCGGTTATCAACGCGATGTCATCAGCGTACCTTAGATGGTTCAAGCGTTTTCCACAAATTTTTATACCTTTTCAGATCAAAATAAACAAAAAACAATGAAAAGAATACGAAGTGACTTCGATCTTTTGAAAATCTGATGTGAGAAAAACAATGTGGGTTTAGGAAAGACAGATGATGCAGTGATAATCACACGATTAAGAAAAGCCGTGAACATAACTTTGAAACCGATATAGGGTTAATAATTTCCGAAAAGGCATTAGATCGAGTCGATAAAAAACTATATTTACGGATATATCAAATAGCACTTTAAAGCATATGAATCGGTAAGATCAAATTAATATGGTTGTTAACAATAACTTAGAGATACGATGAAGATATACACAATAATTAATTTCGAATGGTATGTGATTCAATAAACAGAAGTCTATAAAACAATGTTGGAAAAAAAAACAAAAATAGAATTCTTTTAAATGATACCCAGTTTGGATCTAAAAGGTACAAAAAACTAATTGAAAATTTACACCTAAACAACAATGAAGATGCAGTGCCTCGAGAAAACCTGGATATGACAAACAATACATGCCCATGAAGCCTGTCAAACAAGGCTATACAATATTGTGTTTGACAGACTCAATTACAGGCTATATATACAAATTCCATATTTACACTGAAAAGTCGGCAGACGTTGACGTAACAAAAAACCAAAAAAACACTAGTTTCTAAAGAACCGTCTAAAAAACAAAGGATGTTTGATAGCCTTTGATAATTTCTTTACATCCTTTCCTCTTATGAAAAAGGTATTGAATGATAATATTTATGCTGTTGATACGGTGAGATCACACAGAAAGGGATTACCAGATATGTATAAAAGTAAAACGAAGATGCACTGTGGAGAATTTATGTTTAGTACAAAACAAAAAGTAGCTGCAATAAAGTGGATGGATAATAAACCAGTCAACATCTTGAGCAATTGTTTCTCTCCGCGAGATACAGATTTTGTCAGTCGTAAAAATTAAGATGGCTCCACAACAAATGTGTGATGCCCCAAGCTGTACGCGTTTATAACCAGATAATGGGCGCTGTCGATAAGTTAGACAGAAAAGATATTCCACTGAACGAAGATCTGCCAAATGGTGATTCAGAATTTTCTACTATTTAGTCAATCTGGCTATATAGTCAATTCGTTCATACTAATAAAGATAAGTAGACCAAATGAAGTGAGATTAACGGAAGTTGGTAGACATATGCGAAACAGGGAAAAAAATTACAGGCAGTGTAGGATGTGGAGTACTAAGCAAAATGAGAAAAGGACTCGGTATATCTGCACCTATTGCAATCTTCCATTATGCATAATACCCTGTTTAAGAAATTTCACGGTCAATGAGATGTATTTACTCGTTTATGCATACATATTCTGTATTTTATAAGTTCTAAATAAAGTAAAATTAGTTTAAAGTGTTTCTTTTTGAATTTACATTATTCCTACCATCCTAATAAAATAGGTGAGGGGGCAAAATTTTTTTGGCACTATGAATCATTAGGAGTAGTTATATCATTGTTAACCAGTCAAAGAAAATTGTTTAAAACTATTTAATTTGCTCACGCCCATGAAAAGGTTAAAATTATTAAAGAAAACACAGCAAAATTAGCTGTACTTCTTCACGGATTTTTCATCAGCTACCCCTTATACTTATACCTTTTAGAACCTGCAAATATTTGTATAAGATTCTTTCAGCTTTTTTTTTCCTTGGCTGGGGTAAAAGTACTTCTTAGCATATCTTACACTTTGCTGTAAATTTATTAAACGATTCCATGAACACACGACAATTAACTAAATTGCATAATTATAACTTCATTATATAATCTGCTTAGTCATAATTTAATAAAAACAGTTCATATTACAAATCATAGTTGACAAATAAAAAAGTGTAGCAGACATGCAAACACAATAAACTGAGTCATACGTATTTCCTTGAGTTACATCTATACAGGTTCGGATTCTGGTTTCTTGGAAACTATTATTTAATAAGAAAATATGTCCAATTTTAATACTTCTAAATAGTCCTACTAGGAAATATTTTACAGCATTATTATTTTTTCTTGAAAGGAAAATCAATAGATCACAGAAGGAAGAAGTCAGAAAAAAATTTCGAAAAAATAAAAGAATAATTAACACAGACGTCAGACCAGAAAGAAGAATTGACACTTGACAGTCTGAAAACGCCCATCTTTCAGCGTCCCATCACACCTGCCCTCCTGTTAAAGTTAAACCTGACAGTATATCAAAGGATTCCGCTTTTGACACGCTTCCTAATTCCATCGGAATCCATTGGTTTAAAAAACAACACTAAAATTTATGGGACAACGTATGTGTGTCTAATTGGACGTTTTCGAATTTACCCCTACACTTTCAAAGGGTGATCTTTTCTATAGTCCTTACTTTCTTCTTCTTTCTTCTTCTTCACTGGCTTTACAACTCGGAGTTTGTCTTCGCCGCATCCACTATCGCCCTCTATCCTCTACGATCTTGCGCTTCTATTTCCCATTGTTGTACCCCAATTATAGATAAATCGGCTTCAACATCATCCTTCCATCTTTTTCTCGGTCGGCCTACTGATCTTCTACCATCTGGTCTTTCAAAAAACACTGTTTTTAACACTCTGTCATCCTCTGATCGTACCACGTGACCTGCCCATCTTATTCGGTTTGCCTTGATATGTCTAACTATGTTTTCAGTTCCATACAAAGTCGCCAATTCAGCATTGCGGCGTTTTCTCCAATCTCCTGTGAATTCATCTCTTTGAGGGCCAAATATTATTTTGAAAACCTTTCTTTCAAATACTAGAAGCTTATTGATTTCTCGCTGGTTGAGAGTCCATGTTTCACTGCCATATGTAATAATTGGGCGAATAATCGACTTGTACAGTGTTAATTTAGATTTTCTTTTTAGCAGCTTCGATCATAATAATGTTGAAATTTGAGTATATTGCTCTATTTCCCGCAGCTATCCTTGCTGAGACCTATTTTTCTATGTGATTGTCCGCTGTGATTATCGCTCCAGGTATTTAAACTCCTTTACTACTTAGAAGTTGTGATCAATAATTATGATGTTCTGCCTAGGTCTTGGTCTTGGATTTTTGGTTACTACCATGTGTTTCGTCTTTTCTTCATTTATTCGGAGACCCAGACTACCTGTTTCCTCCTCGAGCTGTGAAAACACCTCTCTCACGTCTCTTGTAGAGTGCGTGACTGCATGATTGCATCTATATCATCAGCAAAGACCAGCAACAGTTTTCATTCTTGATCAGCAAATCCTCCTGTCAGCTCAGACGATATTTTAATTATTGCATATTCTAAAACAAAATTAAACAGCAACGGTAACAAGTGGTCTCCCTTCCTGTCCTGAATTTATACCAAATGGCATGGATGCTTTCTATCTTTACTTGTGCATATGAGTCTGTCACGCACATTTGCGTTAATTCATTCGCTAATTTTCTTGGTATTCCCATTTTTAATATTGCTATCCACAATTTGCTTCTTTTTATGGAATCATATGCTTGCTGGAAATCTATGAAAATTTGGTGCACGTCGCGGTTGAATTCCCAGTTTTTTTCTAATATTTGTCGGATGGTAAATACCTGATCTACAGTTGACCTTCCGACAAGAGAGCCGCATTGGTAGTCGCTTAGAATATCTTCTTTACCGAAACCTTAGAATAGTCCTTACTTTGGACGGAAATATGTTACGCTGATATAAGTTATCAAAGGCAGTAAAAGATTTCAAAGCGCATGGACACTCGCTCGCGTATCAGTAGTATGTTTAATTAAAATAAAAAATTAAAAAATTAAAACAAATTTTTGTAATACATTTTGGATTAAGAACGTATTCAATCACATAAGGTTCAACCTTATTAGTTTTTAGGAAAGTTTGTCCATGCGTTAAGTTCGAGTGTAGATTTCTTTGCAAATTAAAGTTTCCAAAATTTATTTATTTCCCCTTTTTCATTTTCTATTATTTCTTTATCTCATTGTAAATTAGTTCACTTCACCAATATTTTTCTTTCCTTTTATTTCACTGATTACCCTGGAATATTTTAGACTTTCAGTAATTATTATAATATCTGCATATCCCTAATTAAGTAGTGACCTTGATCGTACCGATAAGACGGAATGAGCCAAGCGCTTACCTCACACACGAAAGTTTTGACCGTTGTGTGCTTGAACCTAACAGGGTGTGATTTTTTTATTAAAAAAACATTTTCTATTCTCGTGTAAATTGAATTGGTTATATTACTAGGTGATCTTTTTCTATATTTTCTATGTCTCATTGGAAATATATCTAATACTGTTAAAACTTTTAAATGGCTCGAACCAATAGAGTATACAGGACTGACTTTATTTTGTTCCAAAAGTAAATACAATTGACAGTTTACATACATTGTACCAACCTTAACTTACTGTAAATGACATATAGCTCTAATATTTAAATTTTGTTTAGTTGATATCAATATTTCAACAAATACCACCCTTATTTCTTTGCTGTTGCCTATTCTGCTATTTCCTTCTCGATTATTATATCCGTAATTGATACATCACATTTCCATTAAGTGCATATTAGATTTCCAAATAAATATTCATCCGTGAAAATATATTTATGACCTTCTTCTGCTATTGTTGTCGGTTTTTAATGGGCAAATTATTTAAAACGTACAACTCTATTATCATGCTTGACTTAAAGATTACAAAAAGAGTCACATATACGTATTATACACATATTCTCAATGAAAGAAAACGATCCTTGGTCATTTCCTTTTAGTAATTATTGGTATGATACAAACTGTACCTATTAATTAAGCAGAACCGGCTAATATTAGTAATGAACTAATGGAAACGGTATTACTTTTTACATAAAAACGAAGCAGTATATAGTTAAAAAAAAACGTGGGATGTGTAGTATCTTAAGAAATACTTCGTGTAAACTTAGCTTTAAGAAATATATCAGAAGTAGAAGGAATGGTTCCCGCCAAGCGACAGAATGAGAGGTTAACTTGGCTCCTTATGTAGAAGCTTAGTTGTAGTTAGTTTTGTATTTTACAATTTAATAATAAAGTGCCAAACGCTAATTTAGAGCCCATTTGTTTTCTGCTCCTCGGTCACAACATAAATTGGCGACGAGTAAAACTTGGTAAATTCGAAATAAGGGCAACAGAGGAGAAGATAAGATTTCAAGTTACAAAATGGGATAAAATAAATAACAAACAGGTTCAAAAACGAATGGACACTAACTCCGACATAATCGATTATATAAAGAAAAATGACTAACCTAGTGCGGACATATTAGAAGAGTGGATTCAGGAAGAAAATAAACCAACTACAAAATAGACTCCGAATGGAAGCAAAAAGGGAGGTATACCTCGATAATAAATATAAATTGCGGACAACGTAAAAATTATTGTATAGCAGGACGTTATTTTAAACAGTGTTAAATTCGATCAGAAACATAGGGGTTTCAATCGGAAGACCAGAACGAAATATAATTTTGATCTCTATTATAGTGCACAGTCTTATATACAGTACTAGTCAAAAGTCCGTTGTTACACCCCCCCCCCCCCGGGTATCTTTTGAAAGGTCATTGTTATAATAGTGAAATTTGTAGGGAGGTAATAAACAGACGTAGGCTTCTGAACTGTCATAACTAAAGCTCGGTTTATAGCAAAATGCCTTTTTTGTCTATTTTGCCTATTATAATTGTTTTTTGCACTTTTTGCCTTTTTTCGTAAATTCCGCATATTTGTGCCTTTTTTAAAATTTCATGCTACTACCCATGACATTATTCTATTACTAAACCATTCTATAATAAAATTTTGGGTCAATAATAAAATATCAATGGGTTGTTTATATAACAGATTTCTAGGAAAATGTACCTGATCGAGACTTGAGGGTTCATTATTTGGAAATCCCTAAGCTTTCTTAGTTTATTATCAGTTGCACAGTCGGTTACTGTATCAGAGTTTAGTCACAAATTGCTATATCCTAGTTTAGTTTTGTTGCGTATACCGAAAAGCAAAGAACACGTTTTAAAACGTTTTAGACATTTGTGTGAAAAGATGACATCTAAATTAAGGCTATGAATCGCACCTTATTCGGAACTTTCTCTAGAAGGAGATAGAGCATTTTGTAAACCATGCAGCAAATGGGTAAGTTTTATTTTTTCTCGTCCCACAACATAACTAAATTCTAAAGCGGTTTTAGAATTCTAATTATATTTTTTTTTTTTTTAATTCTCAGATTTCAAGTAGAAAAAAGTATTTTATTGACCAGCATTGTGGAATCCCACTTCATACACGTAATTTGGAAAAATCAAATTCCTTTAAGTTAGCCCAAATATCTCTGCGGGATAGTTTAAGCAGTTAAAAAAAAAAGGAGGAAGACGCATTTAAATTTGATTTATGCCAGATGATAATTGCATCCAACATTCCTCTATAGAAAGTTAATAACCCTAGTTTTAAATGCTTTTTCGAAAAATATCTTAATAAATCCTTACCGAACGAGAGTACATTGATAAAACATACTGTGGAAAAGTGTTATGTGGAATGTATTTCAAAAATTAAGCGGGAGTTAGAGGGCAATTTTTTGTATATTATCGCGGATGAAACGACAGATGTATGCGGCACGTATATAGCTAATTTAATGATTGGAATTTTGAACGAAAACTTTGCGAGAAAACCTTATTTAGTTGTCGTTAAAGAATTGGAAAAAACAAACAATTTAACAATAAGTCGATTTATACAAGATAGTTTAACAAACCTCTTTTTACCCAACGCTATACCAGTGAATAAAATAGTTTTAATGCTTTCAGATGCTGCGGCATATATGTTAAAAGCTGCTGTTAATTTAAAGATTTTTTATCCTAATTTAATTTATTGCACTTGTGTAGTCCACGGGGTAAATAGAATTGCTGAAGAAATAAGAAATCTGTTTCCGTTGGTAAATAATTTTATAAATTTTATGAAAAAAGTTTTTGTAAAGGCTCCGTTGAGGGTGCAAATATATAAAGAAAGACTTCCCGGTGTCCCTTTGCCACCTAAACCAGTAATTACAAGGTGGGGAACCTGGCTCGAAGCAGTTTTTTTTTTACTTTGAACACTGCAATTAAATAGAATTAGTTATGTCAGAATTTGATGATGATATTTCCGAAGCCATTCGAGAAGCAAAAAAAATATTAAAAAATCCCAAATTTAAACAGGAACTCGCTTATATCAATGACAATTATAAATTAATAGTTACCACAATTACCTTATTAGAAAAACAAGAGATAAATTTATGTGAGTCAGTAAAATTAATAGATAATTTAAAGACGAAAATTAAATCGGCACCTGGAAGTAACGGTGAATTAATTTAAAAAAAAATGAAATATGTTTTCGACAAGAATGAAGGTTTTTGGTTTTTATCTAATGTTGCTAAAGTTTTGAATGGACATTTTCCAGGGAATTTCAAATTATGCCAGATTTATTATCCGCTCTGAAATATGCTTCAATTACATCTGTCGATGTCGAACGTTCGTTTTCAATGTACAAATTAATTTTAAGTGATCGAAGACATAGTTTTAAGACAGAAAATATTGAAAAACATTTAGTTGTTTCTATTAATGATAAAATTTTACGTGGTTACAATGTTTAATTATTAATTTACAGTTATTTAGTTACTAGTTTATTTATACTAATGTTATGATTATGATGTGTAAATATACCTGCCTTAAGTTAATATTACGTTAATTCACTTTGTACAATAAATAATAAGTTATATTCCTTTATTGCCTATATTTTGCCTAAATGTTAATATTCCTGCCTTTTTTAATAAACATCTTTGCCTATATAGGCGCCTTTTTCTTCAATTTTTGTTGCCTATAAATCCGAGCTTTAGTCATAACAGCTGACATAATAGTGATATATAACGTTAAAGCGCCACTGTGACAGGTAATTTTAAATGGGATCTTATGGCAAGTGATACCTCGTTTAAAAGGTATTGAAAATACCTATTCAGTCATAATAATTTTGTTAAGCTCATTTTGATGAATAAATTAAATAAATACTAAAATTGTAGCTTCTCATTTAATTAATAAATATTTAACAACCAGTTCTTATGGTAAGGATTCAAAATGTACTCCATCTACTTCCTGACAGTAATGCATCCTATTTCTAAGCTCTTGTCGTACTCGTTCAAATGTGTCGGTGGAAATTGCCCTACATTGTTCAACAATTCGTTGTTTTAAAATGTCAATATATTACTGCTCCACCGTAAGCCAAAGATTCTAGTCTACTTTGCAGATTCATTTAGTTTTTCTGTACACCGGGCCAGGATCTGAACCCGCGTCAACTACAGCTGCGAGTCGACCGCTTGCCTGCTTGGCTACTTCACCGACAATGCTGACAATACTGTTTTAATTTCACACTGTAGAAGATCTTCTCATAGACAAGTAAACAACAGATCAGTAAGATAATTACCAAAACATTATTATGAAAACAACAAAGATGGTAATATTTATAGAAAACAACTAAACTTCTTTCGTTTTACATATTCCCATCTGTCAACAAACGCACGTGAAAGCCAAACAGGGTCGTACTGGGTATATTATGATTTTTAAAAATATTTACTTTTGAAACTATTAGTGTAAGAATTTCTTGAAATTTAATCACTGTGAGCAAAATTTAATGTTCCATTGAAGGAAAATGTGCTAAGATAAAATATTCATTAACTGAAAGATACATAACGAAGTAAACATTTTGAATAAAAAAGCAACACGTTACAATTTGAATTTAAACAGACTGGCAAGTTTGGATCTGTAACATGAGAATCCGTCTGGCTTAAGGCAATAAATTATATTTAATAGCCTCTTGACGAATGAGAGGGCGAATATCAACACGTGCTCGTGTTTACAGATGGGAATATATCTTGACACCATACTATTGAGCGAGAATCTTTATTATATTATGAAGAAAAATATGTCTCGTACAAAACAAGCCTGATCAATTTTTATGAAAAGCACAAAATGTTATGATCAACAAAACCCCCTTTTGCTCTAAAAAAAGAATTAGAATGGTGTAGTGATACGTTATTGATTATCCTCAATAAATAAACAACAAAATATTGAAACCTTTCAAAATGTGGGTATCCAGGCGGATTTTAAAAATCCTATTAATTAATTGAGATACAAAGAATCAGATGCTATATGGAATAGTAAAAGAAATGGAAATAATATTTGATGTCAACGAAAGAAAGATTAAAATCCTGAGACATATTTCCAAAAATAATCTAAAATTTGGTATACAGCACCTTCTAATGCAGTGTAAAATTATCAGTAAAAGAAGTGTAAAATTTCCTGGATGTACAATCTGCGCGAATGGTTTGAACTTTGATCAGAGGATTCTTTAGCACACCATTATCTAAAGCGGGGGTAGGCAACGCGGGGCCCGCGGGCGCCATTGCGCCCCTGATCGATTTTTAATGCGCCCTCGCTGGACTAGACTAATGTACATACAGCGATATTCAGCAAGTAGTCAGTTAAGTTTAAGGTTTTGCATAGATTAACAGTTTGCTAACGTTGAATGTATCTAATAACATGCACGTATTTTTTGTTATGGTTTGTTTTTTAACCAGGAGGAGTAAACTAAAAAGACAGATTCACACCCACGAAAGTTACTAGATAAGTCAGCAAATACATCTTCTTTTTTAATTGATTGTCTAGGTCATTTCAAGCTAACTTTGTTTGTTTATGTCTGAATAATAATTTTTTCCAATTCACTTCCAGTATATATTTTTTTGTTTTTCTAATTACAATAAAAAAATGTTGGATTGTTATGTAGAAGTTATTCAAATAGTTGAATTCGCAACACCTAAAATTAGCACATTACTTTAGTAAGTCTTGATTTTATTTTTGCTACCATGGCTGTTATTTTCATTCTAGGATTATCAATTTTTATTTGTTTGTACATGTTTATAATGCATTGTTTTTCATTTGATGACAAATGACCCAAATCTACTCGGCGTTTTTTAGGTGGAAGGCTAATTACCACTAGTACTTGGCATTAAATTCATATTGTTATCTTAATAACACTAATATATCGCTAAATAGTTCTGAAAATAACTATTTAGCGACGTATAAGTGTTAGTAGTAGATCCTCCTGGTTAAAAAACAAACATTAGTGTGTGATCGTATTTCGAATAGACCACGCGTAGACCGTGCATTTAAAACTACCAAGCAATCCGAAATAATTATTTTCTTCCAAAACCCTTCATGGAAAAATGTAAAAGAAAAAGAACATATTATTTCAACGATTAATGGGGACATCTATATTGTTTCGTTGATTACAAAGGGAAGTGTATTTGTTTGCTGTGTAATATCAGTGTTGCGATTCCCAAGAGAAGTAATATTGAACGACATTTTAAGACGGTTCATATCAATTTTGATAGTGACTATCCAATGAACTCTAAAATTAGAAGAAAAAAAAATTATTCCTTCAAGATCTTCAATAACTAACCAGCAAAGTTTTTTTACTAAACCACTGCAACAACATAAAGCAGTAACGATCGCGTCGTATAAAATATCGCATTTGCTAGATAAGAATAAAAAACCATTTACAGATGGAGAATTAGTGAAAGAAGCCATGTTAGAAGCTGCTGATTCACTTGTTGAAGAATTTAAAAATAAAAAGGAAATAGTTTCAGCTATAAACACGTTGCAATTATCATCACAAACGGTTACTAGAAGAATTGAAGTAATTGCGGAGAATTTGGAGGCAGGATTAGCAAATGATATGAAAAATTGTATTTTCTTTTCGCTACAGATGCATGAATCGAGAGACGTGACAAATATATCACAATTAGTAATTTTCGTGAAGATGGTATTTTCTGATTTTACAACAAAGGTAGAATTCCTTAAAGGTCCGCCATTAAAGAAAAGTACCAGAGGAGAAGATATCTTTTCTACTTTTAAAAAGTATATAACAGATGTAAAATTACCTGTACAAAAGTTATCGTCAATTACAACAGGCGGGTCACCAGCGATGACTTGTAAAAAAAGGGATTTATTGCCTTATGTGGACAGGATTCCTTATTCCAGAAATGTATTCCTTATCATTGCCTCATACATCAGGAAATGTTAGGCACAAAAACAATCGGTTTTCAACACGTATTTACAATAGTAACAAAAAATTTTAATTCCACAAGATCGGGAGCTATGCAAGACAGATTGTTTAAATTACTTTTAGAAGATGAGGACGTTCAGTTCATAGATCTTCTTTTACATACTGAAGTGAGGTGGCTGAGCAGAGGTAAAATACTTGAGCGATAATGCTTTTGCCACAAATAAAGGAATTTATTGCATCAACAGGCGAATTTTACGAGCAATTAGAAAATAATTATCGGATTATCGACCTCGGATTTCTGACAGATATAACGGCAAATTTGAATGAATTAAATTTAAAAATACAAGAGAAAAATCAGCATATCACTGACATGGTTAATGCAATAAATGCATTCAAATGCAAGTTAGTGTTGTTGAAATCCCATCTACACATCATCTTTTCGCCAATTTATCACAGGTATCACATTTCCCAAATATAAAATATACTGTTGAGAGTTTAAATTTGAATAATACAAATTTTACTGCTACATCATATTTAGAAATTATAGATAATCTTATGGAAGAGTTTTTTTTCTAGATTTGAAGATTTTGCAGCGTTAGAACCCGTTCTAAGATTTTTCATAAATCCATTCAATGTTACTGACGATGATGTCTTTGAAATAGTTTCAGTGTTTCGAGCTTCGTAATATCGAATACCTAGAATTAGAAATAATAAACTTGCAAAGTGATATTATTTTAGAAGGGCATAGTAATGATAAAATGCGTTGGAACTTAGACGATGAAAATAAGTAACGTATTTTAAGGAAATGTGCGCTAAAAATTTATTCATATTGTGCAACAACATACAATTGCAAGTCTTTGTTCTCAAATATGAAATATTTGAAATCTAAATACCTAACAAAGCTTAATGACTAACATTTATATAATTATTTAAGGACCGGGAATTCTAAATGTATTCCCAATTATAAGAAATTAGCTGAAAATATGGAAACCCAAGTTTTACACTGAATTATATGTATCATTATGTATGATACCAACAAAATAAAGTTATAAGAAATCTGTTTTTTTATGCCTATTTATACCTGTTGATTATCTGTAAAATATGCGCGCTCAGTGATTTTCAAATTTAGTATTGCTATATGTATAAAGCTAGAATTGCTTGTCATATTGGTCGGTAACATTCAAAGGAGAAGAGGAACGCAATAAGAAGAACGATAAATGGGAAAAGAAAAATGTCAAGAGAATCAACTTATTGAATGCTAAAACAATATTCACACTGTACAAGATCAAGTAATTTATGTAAAGTACGTTTTAACAAAACTTTGTATAGCAATTAGTTATAATTAAAATCGAAGAAAAAATAATTTCATTTTCAAATAAAATTGTTTATTTGATCTTATAAAAAATATGATTATATATTTTTCAACAAATGCTGGTAAATTATTTTTAATAAGTTTAGCAAACCTTTTTTGAAAATAAATTGTCGTTCTTCACCTAGCATTCGTCCATCACATTTTATTTGTTTGTTTATTAACACAGGTGTCCCTGATGCCTTTCCTTGTTTATATTTCTGGTCATTAATAAAAATAATGAGAGGGTTTTTGCTACACTTATTCTAATAATTATGAATAATGGCGTAGGAAACTAACACAATAAAGCAATAAAGGCTAATTAAATAAAAGTCGCACGTCGTTTGAAGGTAATGCTATAAATTGAATATAAAATATAATAAGGAAGATTCGCTGGTTATTAAACTATATTCGATTTATTTTTAACGTCTGTGTTTTATTTTTGCCGACAGTTTAGGTATCGGTTTAAAAGTAGCAACTTCGTCAATACGAGAATATATAAAAAAAACCGTTATCCCAGCTTCTTTGTTTATAACAATTAAGAATTAAAATCGGCGCCATGAAATAGTTCTTGTTCTTCTTTTTATGTAGACACTCTGTCTGTTTTTTAATGTGCCTCCAATAAGTCGTCGTTCCATCGTTTTCGTGGTCTTTCTACTGATCGTCTTCCTACTGGAGAACCGTCTCTTGGTGTCTTTACTACTCTATTTGTCTATACTCCCAGTCCTTGATGTTCTCCACCTTGCATTTAGGTCGGATATCTGTACTTCTAGCTCTGTCCCATAGTGTTTTACCATCAAGTGTTTTCATCTCTGCTGTTTACTTTTTGTCCTCTCTGTGTCAGGTCGTGTTTCTGCCGCTCATGTCATTATTGGTCTGATGACTGTTTTGTAAAATCTGCCTTTCACTTCTTTGCCGATATTTTTATTTCTCCATATTGTTTCATTCAGACAATCTGCGGTTTTGTTTGCTTTATTTACTTGATCTTCCACTTCTGTTTTAAACCGTTAAATTAACACGTTAAATTTTCTGGCGGTGCAGCATACGTTGTAAATTATCTTCACTTTGAGAGAGTAGTATTGCGTCGTCTGCATAGCAGATTATTTTAAGTAGTTTTTCTCCCATTTAGTATCCTTTTTAGTTCTTACTTTTTTTATTATTTCATCCATAATCAGGTTGAACAATAGAGGACTCAAGGAATCTCCCTATCCTATTCCATTGCCAGCTTCAATAAGGTCAGTTAGTTCTTCTTCTACTTTTACTTTTGTTGTGTTGTTTTGGTAGATATTTTTAATCGTTTTGATTATTCCTAAAGGCCCAATACGTCCAATAAGTGGATCACGTACTTTAATTTTTGAGAGGAAAATCCTCAGAAGAATCTTTGGGCCTTATCACGACATTAATAGCAACCAATACCGAATGAGAACAAATGCTGAGGTCAAGCCGATGTATAGAGCGAGCGATATAGTCCAAGAGATTAAATCCCAACGTCTTAGATGGGCTGGCCATGTCCATAGACTCCCTAATAACCGCCTTGCCAAATTAATATGGGAGGAAGCCCCCACAGGAAGAAGACCCTTAGGACGTCCACGAATACGATGGAGAGACAATATATGGTCAGATCTAAGAACAATAGGGCTGCCCACTGACACAACTATTATGGACGACCGTTCAAGATGGAAGCAAGTTGTGCAGTCAGCCAAAACCCACCCCGGGTTGTAGTGCTACGAGAAGAAGAAGAAGAAGTCCTTTAATTTGACCCAGTCAAACGCCTTCTTAAGATCCACGGAACGTAGATATACCGGTTTGTTGTATTATAATGATTTTTCTTGCACTTGCTCACTATAAATATAGCGTCGGTGCATGATCTTCCCGACCTAAAATCTTATTGTTCTTTTGCTAGTGTTGTGTTTTCATTCAGTTTATTTGTTATCACTTTGGTTGTTGATTTTAGTGTTGTGTTTAATAAATTAATTTTTCTATAATTTTCCGGGTCCGATTTGTCTTCTTTTATGAAAAGATGTATTAGGATGCTTGATCTCCATTCTGGAAAAATTCGGTTTTGTTCTATTATTTTTTGGATTAGTTTTAGTATTGTTTTGTCAGATCTGGTCCTCCGTACTTCGGAGAGTTTATTCTCTATTTTGTCTGGCGATTTTCTGTTTTTTAATTTCCTTAATGTTTCCTTTGTCTCCTTTCTGTTGCTTTATCACATCGTTGTTGTGGTTCTTTTCGTTTTCTCGTTTTCGATTTTAATAGTTTTATACGCAACATTTACCTTTTCTCTATGTTTGCTGCTTCGAGCAAATATTTACAAAATGTGGACATCTTTTGTTTTTCAAAATTTATCTTAATTTACTAAAGTCTGGCCATATCTCACCACCTCCTAGAAAATTTGACTAATATATTAGTACTATAGCCGTGACGGTAATGTCACAGAGCCAACTAACCTTCAGATATTTCTGGGATGCTAGGAGAAACGAGATTTCAGGATTATACATCCTTGTGATATTTTACCATAATTATAGTACAGACGGCAAAAATTATCAACAAGCTTCTACAACATAATAGATAGAATACGGGAAGCAAAAAAAATGCCTCATAATTAGAAAAGAGGCAGAATTATACCAATATTTAAGAAAGCAGAAGTAACAGACTCTAACAACTGTAAAAGAATATCTCTACTGGAAAAGACATACAAAATTCTAGCAACCGTTATCAGACAAAAACTCACTTAATTTACAGAGAAAAAAATTGGGAACTACCGGCAAGGATGCATGGAAAGCAAATCCATTAGAAATACGATCCTCATAATTACATAAACAAACGAAAATGCCATAAACACAACATATAACTCCACACCCTCTTCGTAGACTTCAGACAAACCTTTGACTGTATTGGAAGAAACAAATTATTTAATAAAATGAAAAATCAAGATATGTAGGCAAAGCTAATCAGATTTAAAAAAAATGACTATAGATGGATCTGGAGCTAAAATAACAGAAGAAGATAGCCCAAACACAATTGCAATAAAAAGAGAAGTGCGACAAGGTGATTCCCAGTCAACCAAACTATTCAAAATAGCAGTGAATAGTCAAGGACAGAGGAAATAATAGTAGATAGGCAGGTAACACAAATAGTAGCATATGCAGATGACATAATTCTTATGAGAAGAGATAAGGAACGATTAAAAAAAGCATTAACAATCTTGCAAATGAAGTAAGGAGAAGAGGTCTAGAAATTAACGAAGGAAAAACCAAATATCTAACTGCTCTAGAAAAGAAAATAACAAGTCAAGAGAAATCAAGATAGAAATCTTAATTTAAATACTCGGGGTAATTGTGAATGGCAAAATAAAAGAAGTGAAGAAGTAACGGGGCGAATACTAGCAGGCAACTAAATGAAGGACAAGAACTTGAAAAATATGAAACTAAGAATAAACAGAGGAGTTGCAATCAGACCAGTAGTTACATACACAGCTGAGACAATGTGCCTCACAGATAAAAATGAAGCAAAATTAAGAATATTCCAACGAAAAATCCTCAAAAAAATTATGGGCTCAATAAGAATAAAAAACGGAGAAGTGAGAAGAAGAATGAACCATGAAATAAGAGACACTATAAAGAAAGAAGATATAGTTAGATTTATTACAGCGCAGAGACTGACATGGCTGCAATACATAGAGAGAAGAAAAAAAGAAACTGAAAGACCAAACGGAAGACCTAGAGAGAGATGGAGCAGGTTATCAAAGAGGGAACCGGGTCATCAGAGATATCAAAATTATGTAAGTGAGAAACTGAAGGAACCTATGTACAAATCCAAATGAGTGGAGAAAATTGTAACGAAATATATATATAAAGAAATACTGGATATTATTGACTGTCGATATAAACAAACAACACAGTTTATTAGGGCTGCAGTCAGTAGGTTTGGCGGGGATGTTATAGAAACACTCTTTTGACTTTTGGTCGAGCTTTCGGAATTCTTTTATTCCTTCTTCAAGACACTGTAGTTAGAAGAAAGTGTAAATATTTACAACATATCTCAAATTGTCATTACAACTTACTAGTCATTGAGATTATTTGTGTAAAGCTACGACACTCAATATTAAAAACACACATATAAAATATAACATGTAAAATAATGGACAAAATACATTTTAAAATTTAGTTGGAAAGTTAAAATTTTGTTAGTGACATCTTTTAATGGCGTGTTTTGACTGATCCATAGAGAACAGAAAATAAAACAAAAATAGTGTGATTAAAAGGTAATTAGGAGCTCTTGCTATTATATTAATGGAAGTAGTACATTAAACCTGTCTTGATAGTATGCAACATATATATATATATATATATATATATATATATATATATATATATATATATATATGTATATATATATATATATGTTCCCGAAGAAGCTGAAGCTGTTTTCACTTAATGATCCTATTTGTGTGGGGGATTCTTCTCTTTCTTTGATTGTTGTCTCCCTCTTAGTTTAAGTCTACCTCTGGTTCTTTTACCTGATGGTATCCATTCCTTTATAACTCTTAACGGATTGCTCTTCTCTTTTCTCATTATGTGTTCATATCATCTAATTCTTTGTGCTTTTATTGCTCTAACTATGTTCTCTTATGATTGTTTTGTAGATTTTCATTTTTGTGTTTCGGCTTAAACTCTCTAAACATTTTTTTATTTCTATAAAACGCTTTTTTTTGCTTTAATTCTTTATTTTGTATCTACACTTTAATTTCTTCTGTTGACTACTACACCCAAATATTTGAATGGTTCAACCTCTTTAATATTAATTATCCGTTAGTTTTCTATTAGGGATAGGGTTGTGCATTTGTCTGATTGGAGAATATATTGCAATTGGCTGAATGACTAATGTCTATGCCATTAAAAAAAACCTCTTCGAAACTGTATGCTTATATTGTCAGTACTGTCATTTGTATCATCTTTTTCTTGCTAACATTCATGTATTTTGTTTTATTTTCATTTATTTCCAGTCCTCTCAGTTTAGCTTCGTTATATTTCTTGTAAGGTTTTCTTTAATGCTCTTTTATCTGTTGCTACTATGGTTATATCATCCTCATATCCCTTTTATTTGTACTGTACTCTTGCTTATAGTTCTTGTTTATTTGGTAAACGTAAACGTTGTAACGAGTTATAAAAGTCATATAACAGAGTTTGACAATAATTTTAATAAATAAGTAAGAATAAATCTAAATTCGCGTATCACTTCTTGCTCTTGTGCCCTTGTAACAAGACATTCAAATTAAGTAATTAAATAAAAAATAGTACAAACAATCTTGGGTGTGGCAATAAAAATAAATATAATTTGTCTATATTATGAAATTAATTTAATTGTCTAACCGTAGAGAATCGTGTAAATTATAATTATTAGTTAAGATTACTATTAAAAGAGTACAGGTATTAATTTAAATGGAGTATTTTGTTAGTAAAATGCAAATATATTGCATGTATATGCAAATTTTATGATATGCTATACATCTTTATGATATCCGAAGACCTTGAAGAGTTTACAGGAGAACAACGACATAATTAACAATATATTATGTTCAATACATACACTCCAATATTTATATACTCCCGTTTTTTATATTTTTACTTATGTGATTCACTTCTAAATCAAATGAGAAGTACGATGAAGAAGAAATGAAAATACTTTTAATTATTTTTAATTTAAATATACAAACTGTACAATACTAAAACCAAAATACTCATCCAACTTATAAATTACAGAATTGCAATTATTACAATTACAATTTTCTATTCAGAGCTCTTCCTTACATTTTTTGGTACTCCTTTCTCTTTTCTTCCATTTCTTCTTTTTTACTAGTAGTTTATGTGTATCAACTGATTTGTATGAAAATAACTTTCCTAAAAGAAACTTCAGAGTATTCAGCCGAATATACATATAAAATTTCATAAAAATCGAATAGCCGTTTCTAAAGAGTGTGGCAACTAACTCTGTGACACTAATAACTCCGTCACCCTAATTTCGTTATAAAAAAATAGGGGTTGGTAATAGAAGGGTGAAAATTAGAAGTTGTATGTATTGTTAATGCCACATCATAAAAAAAAATAAAAAAATTGTGTTCGAAAAATAAAAAAAACATGCTTGGAATGGACCAACCTTGCTCCTGAGAGGTATAAAAAATAGATCACGATCGATTCTCATACCTAACAAATTTAAATATAAAATTTCATTAAAATCGGTCAAGCCGCTTCGAAGAAGTATGGCAACTAACTCTGAGACACTAATATGCCTATTAAAAAAAAAGGTTATTAATAGGGGGTGAAAATTAAGGGCTGTATGTATTTGTAATTTTGTTTAAAAAATAAAAAAAAATTTTGGGGTATGAAACCCTTACCCCTTAGGGGTATGAAAAATCGATAACAACCTATTCTTAGACCTACAGAATACACATGTAAAATCTCATAAAAATCGGTCCAGCCATTTCGAAGAAGGAAGGTTTCACATTGCAACAACATGCGGTACTCCCAAGCGGCCATCCATCCAAGTACTAACCGCAACCAATATTGCTTGATGTCCGTAATCGAACGAGAACCGGTATATTCAATGTGGTGGAACAACATTTATTTTGTTAATCCTAGTTTCCTTTGTTAGTCATAGTATGGCGTCATCTATTAGTTATATTGCGATAAGAAAAAAACTGTTTTTGAAGTCGTTCCGTACAATTTTTTAAAAATTATGTTTTATACAAAACTTCTCCTAATAATAACAAACACAACAAAAAAATAATTACCTAATTTGGTGAGGTCGTTCTGAAGTGACGCCCGTGCAAACATTTCGGCGATTCATTTTTATAAATATAGATTTATGAAAATTGCATTTGATATGGTTTTATGTCAATAAGAGTTTTATATTTCCTTTAGTGCGAAAATTTAGTCTATAACCCAACTAAATAGTATCCCTAAATTCTGCATGGCGCTGATCACGCCGCTCTCTGACTCAGACTACCCTGTTACTTTAATCATGTTATCTCAGATTTTATGAGAATTGTTTTATCATGTGTCTCATATTTACCAAGAGCAAGAACTAAGAACACGAATTGAAATTTACTTTAACTTTAAAAAATAACTTTAACAATGCATATGTTGAGGTATTATATTATATTGAGTATCTTGGTATACTTATTATCATAGAAGCAGCTATGCTGACTAAAGCGATGATGAAAAAGTTGGGAATTTTTAAGATGTATCTTTACAGAAGAAAACTAAAAATATCTTAATTACTATTTTAATTGGGAATAAGCCACAAGTTTATTTTTGATGTTTCGATTTTCATTTCGGAAATCGTTCTCAAAATACAAAATTTTGATAAAACAAACAAATTTTAATTTTTTGTTACTTGGAGAAACATTTTTCTAATAATTTAATTTTATCTGACTCATTCATATTGACAATTCAGACATATATTATATATTTTAAAGTAGATGACTTTAAAATGATACTGCCAATATTGTTGAGTTGCTTTCCTGGGACGATATTATTGTAAGATAGTTCATTCGATTACAACCAGATCCTCCTGCATTCTGCTGAGGAATTTTCAACGAAATTGGTCTCATTTAGCATAATTAGAGCCGCTTCTTTGATTTTTCTCTTTTTTAACAACATTCAATGGTATTGATATTTAACCTAAATAAAAATGATCGCATTCCCAAGGTATTTTATAAATACAATTCTTTGTTCTTTCTTGTTTATGGTAAGGTTTAGTTTTAGATGAAATAGATCTCAATGTGTTTGTTGTTTTGAATTTTGTTAAAATGTTAAATTTATTTTTTATCGTTTTAAGTTTTTCCGATAATCCTTTTATCTATGGTATTGTTATTTGCCTCGTAATATTCCTTGTGGATGCTGTAGGATCCCTTTCTGTTCCATTCGGTTGATTTTTAAAAATTCCTTATTTATAAACGACAAAGACATCATTTTTTAATAAAACAGATGTTTCTCTTTTAAAAACGAATTTTCGTTAGAACAAGTAATTTTCGAACAAGGATTTAATGATTCCCTTTTTAATATTAATGTTGTAATTTGATCTGCAATTTAGATATCTGTTGGTGTGTGTTGGTTTTCTATACACCTGAGTCTCGTATCTAGTATCTTTCTTTGAGATTAAAATATCCAGAAAAAGTAGTATGTTACTATATTCCTTTTCCATTGTAAATGTTATTGTCTCTTCTTTATCGTTTATATCATTCAGGAATGTCTCCAACAACTCTGATCCATGAGGCCATATTGAGAATATATCATCTACATACTCCACCATACTGTGGGTTTTAAATTTTGTTTAGAAATTTTGTTTCAAAATCTTCCATAAATGTATTGGCTAATAATGGAGATAAACTAGAGGCCATTGCTAGACCAAAATTGTATTTTTATAGAATTAATTATTTAGTTGAAAGTAGGTATTATCAGCACATAATCTCAAGAACTTATACATTATACATTATACTCATACATTATAACTGATACATTTAGTCTTGTTATAGTTGCCAATGTATCATCATCCTCAATTATCTAACAAACTTTAATAAATTGCAAATAAACTATTTATGTCAAAAGTTACAAAAATATTATTTGAATTTAATTTAATATTCGATAATTTATTAAAAAAATGTTGTGTACCTTATATAAATGCGGTTTTTTTATTTGCAAATGGTTAAATAATATTTAATAAAAATTTTGACAGTTCACTACAAGGAGAATTCATGATACTACGAATAGGTCTAATTGGTGTAAATGCTTTATGAACTTTCGGTACTTCATAAAAATGAGTTGTCTTGCCGTAATGAGATGTAATTAATCTTGTTTGATAATTTGGTAAAATAATATTTAAATTTGAATAAAGTTCTGTATATTCTGTTTTATGTAAAACTAAACCTAACAGGTAACAAAAAAGAACAAAGAATTGTATTTATAAAATACCTTGTAAATGCGATCATTTTTATTTAGGTGAAACATAAGACCATTAAATGTTAGAATAAGTGAACGTAGTATAAGATTGATGTTATAATAAAAATGGAGAATTTGATAGATCTCAAATATGTAAATATGCATGTGAAAATAAACATAGGATTGAATGGAACGATATAGTCCTGAAAGAAACGGATGGTAAAAAGAGAAAAATTAAAGAAGCGGCTCTAATTATGCTACCTATATGAAAATCGATAAAAAGAAAATACCATTATTAGTAAATCAATGATATATCTAGGATACATCATCTATGTTTTGAAATAATATACATATAAAATCAGATTCAGTCTGAATTGTCAATATGAATGAGTCGGATGAAATCAAATTATTAGAAAAATGTTTTACGAAGTAACAAAAAAACAAAATTTGTTTTTTTTTTTTTTCGAAAAAAAAAATTCCAAGTGAAATCGAAACGTCAAAAATAAACTTATTAAACAATATTAAAAATATCTTGAAGAGTTTTGAACGAAACAAAATTGAACAATGAAATAAAGATACAAAAATTACAATATCTGGGCCATTTGATGATAGGGACAAAATACTAGCTTCCGCAAGTTATAATTCGTTGGAAGAAGAGAAAATGTCTTGGCTCCGTAATCTCAGAGTATGGTTCAAGTGTTCTTCAACTTTATGGAGCTTTTCAGAACGGCTGTAAAGAAAATACAAAAAGAATAGAATAGAAATAAGGTGGTACTTTACTAAGAAGAAGTATACATAAGTTAAAAAAAAAGAAGTAAGGACAAGAAACTATAGTATGTTGCTGTGTGTTTTGTTCTCTAAGAATCCGCATTTTTTTTTAGAAAGAAAGTATAATTAGTTTTATTAATCAAAATTTTTTGAAAATTCTAGATAAAGATGTATAAAAATATGTGTTTCTTATTTAAAAGTCGGCGTAAATAGATACTACCAACACAAAATTACTGATATATTCGCTATTATACATTATTATTATTAGGTATTCGATAGTATAGACAATTATGTCTATTTCGGAGATTGTACAGGAAAGAAGTACAATGCTAGAAGATTATTAAATCTCGATACGTTTGTAATAAAAGTGTCTAATTTTAAAAAATAAAATTATACAGTGTATGAAATAAAAATATAGCAAAAGAATTTTAAGCCAAAAATTATAGAATATGTGAAGAAAAAATAAGCCTTGCGTGGCAACTATAGAAGAATCATTTGTAATTTATCAGAATAGTAACAAGAAAAAAAATAGATCTCGTAAATATAGCCTAAAAAATAACATTATGTCTATGGACATAATTACTACATCTTTTTATCTTTTATTTTTTAAATTTTAACTCAAAATTGGCCATATTATTCACTATTTTGCTTTTCTAACATTATTCTCTTTGCAAATATTTAAAATAATAAATTGATTACTTACTACAATTTGCATTCTGACACTTATAGTTCAAGTACCCACGAGAGATCTGGTAAAGTACTTTATTGTTAACAATACTGGGAGTATTATATATAGGTACAACCTTGTTTATTGTCTCCCACCGGTTGTAAGAGATTTATTTTGAATTCATTGGAACGAGACCGATTGACCGAAAAGTTGTCGGTACGCATCCTACGATGAATCTTGACCCTTGAAAATTATACATTTTTATTATTTCTTAATTAATATTATTCACTCGTCCTTGCCAATGTTCGAGTTATTTTTTACGTCTTTCCGAAAAATATTTGTTTTACATAATTAGGATTTGTGCATTGTGTTTCATAAAAAAGTCTAGTTAGTATCATTGAATTTATGAAGGATGACCGAAAAACTTCTTGTTTACTCAATTAGTAAAGATTATAGTTCAGTCCATCTGTGAAAAAATCATTGATTTCACGTAAAAATCATTATACAGGATTTTGGAAGTTCTAAAAGATAGATGAGGGGTATTTTTTTTCTGAAAAATGGCTTTGGCAGAGCCAATTAACCAGACTTGTTTGTGTTAAAATTGTTAAAATCGACTGAAGTTTAATAATTATTGATTGCAGATACATGGTCAAAATTTTCTTGTTATCAGTTATCAATGTTAGTACTACATATACCTAATATTTTTATGGATACATAAATTTTGTTTTGATATTTTTATTTTGTTTTTTTATTCTTTTATTATCTTCTTGTTTTTTTTTTTTTGTTTTATTTTCTTTTTTTTTTATTTGTTGCACTTTTTTGTTTTTTCTTATTTTTTGCTTTGTTTTGTTTTTTTTTATATTTATTTTTTTGTTTTTTGTTCTACTTCTATTTTCTTAATTTTTTTATGTTTTTTTTTGTATTAATTTGTAGTATACTTTTTGTTTGTTTTTTTTTTAATCCATATTAACAGATTATGCCTATATACTATTTACAACTTGTATTTACATAGTTTAACATGTTTGTAAATGCAATGAAGAATTTTCATATTATTTGAAAATATTAAAAGATTAAGGTTTATTTTAAAACAACACTTTATAAGGAATTTATTAATTCCTTATAAAGTTTGTTTATATTATTAATTTGTAAATCACATTCTAATATAATATGTGTTAGATCGCCTATTTTGCCACAAGTACAATTGGGAGTATTTGATAAGCCGATTCCATGCATGTAAGACGGCGTAAGAGCATGATTTGCTCTCAGCCGATTAATGGTCTTTATAAAATGTCGATTAGATTATGTGTAGAACCATCTTCTTGAGGGTATCCTAGTGTTACAATGATAGAAGTTTAAGCCAGTCTTACATTCTCTGTAATTTAAATGCCAATTATTTTTAAGTTTTTGTCTACTGACGGTGTCAACATCTGTCGCTGTCGGATTGAGTACTACATACTGAAGAACAAACATTATTGCCATCATATCTGCTGTGTTTATTGAGCATTCACTGGGTAAGCTATACTGGTGATGGTAATTTTTATTTTCGTGGAACATTGCACCCCGTTCCATTTGTATCTTTTGACCCATCAGTAAAAATTTACTGATAATTTGTCTATTTCTTTAATGATTATATCAAACATATTTGGGAGTAAATGTGAGTTTAAGTAACATATCCTAACCTTTCTAGAAAATATTGTTTTGCCATTTCACCGTAGTAGGGCGGAATTTGCCTTTTATAGAGAATATCATTATATTTGACCGTACTTAGATAGCTTTCTACCAAAGGTATAGATTTTTTAGTTCTCCAGTACCTATGGGTGAGGTCTAAAACTGATAGCTCATTAAGATATTGAAGGTATTTACAATTTTTGGGCATAATTCGGACTGTAAATTTGTCGCTAAGGAATTTATTTTTATACAGGCATTTATTTTTTTGAACTTCAAGTTTGTTTAGATGTGTACTGGCCGCTGATCCAAATAAATGACAGTTATAGTCGAAAATCGGCCTGATCATGTTATGGTAAAACATCAAAGCAATATTTGGGACTGCTCCCCAATTTGTTTTACAAAAAGCTCTTAAAATGTTTATTGAGTTTTCTGATTTTTTAACATTTTGATGAATGTGATCTTTCCATAACAATTTCCTGTCTAAATAGGTACCAAGATACTTAATACAATTTTTTATAGGGAAATTAAATTTTCCCTCATTAAGGTTTTCTTGTGGAACTCTATGTTTCTTTTATCTCTATTATTTCTTCATAGTACTGATTTACGATTTCTAATGTGACTTTCAAATTATCCTCACAGGTACTTAACAATTTTCCTGCTGTATATAAAACAACATCATCAGCATATTGAAGAACACAGTACACATACTTTCACAATTTCCCTGCATCTGCAGAAAATTAGTTCGGGGGTTCAAGGGTGCTAGAGTTTTGATTGTTATTCAATTTTTTTCTTTCTTTTCCAGCCCCAATCTTTAGGATCACAGTGTGTTTCCTGGTGATAAACTCTAACACTGCGAAAACGAGCTGCATCTTGTGTTGGCGTAAGCGATGATAAGTTAAATGTTATTTTGGTCACTGTCTTGGCGAATCGTTTGTATCTCATCCTTTTAGAGAATCATCTTTATTTTCACCATGTAAAGAGACGAAAAAACGTTCGCCAACGACAGTAGGCAAAGATAGCTCAGCTTTCTCACTGAGAGATAATGCTGTTCTAGCTAACTGAGGAGGTTTCTGTAAAATTTTGATGAATTTAAGTTTGCCGATCTTGTAAGCTACTAATGTTGTGTCGCATTCTGAAAAAGCATAGAGAAACAACAAATTCTCTGCAATGACGTCGCCATATATAAAATTTGAAGGACAGTATAATTGATGCAGTATAACTTACACCCTTTTGAAGATTTAAAAAATTGGATCCGTTGGACACACAACATTGGACTACTGCCTTCCTACTGCCGTGAACAGACAAGAATGGCAATGTCCTCTTGACAGTCACAGAATCATAGGCTTGGAATACAGTAAGAGCAGAACGAATGACAACTGTATCCGCATCAGATCCAGCCTGGTCGACACTAAAACCCACTTCTGATAGAGCAGTTTTAAGAACGTCTATTAAGTTTGTTTTGTTCTTTTCATTACCAAGAAATTTATCTTGGAATAATATTGGTAAGATGGTCTTATTAAACTTTATCTCTATCCTTTGGTGCTTTTGTTTATTTTAAAATTTACTATTTTTGTTGGGAATAATCCACAAATTTTAGTAAAGTATATATACATAGCTAATTATTTTGTAAGGAACTTTTTTGGTAAGGAGACTAAAGGATTTCACAAAATTTGTGAGAATTACTCTAGTTACCTGGTTGACTTGGGCTCGATAACACTAAAACAATCCTCAGAACTCAATTCTTTTGATTCGTTAGGTGAAAAAATAGCGGTACTTATTTGGAGGAAGTATAGTGTGTGTAGACCATTGAATTTTTATCAAATTTCGTTAATCGGCTATATTGGCGTCAATTTTGGTCCGAGAGTCAAGCGAATGGACATTTTCTACATAAAATTGGCCGCTCGTTCTTCTGCCATACTCAGAATTTTCCTACATCTAACTGTTCGTGAGAAAAATTTCCACTTGAATGTATGTATTCGCTGAAAATTTCGTGAAAATTAAAAGTGTATATTGTGTTTGAAATTTAAATTATTTCGATTCAGGGTGACTTGCTGATTAAAAAAATCTGAACATGCGGCTAAAAATTCAACACCCTTTAGCCGGAAAATCGAAAAAACTGTAGACCATTGGATTTTTATCAAATTTCGTTAATCGGCTATATTGGCGTCAATTTTGGTCCGAGAGTCAAGCGAATGAACATTTCCTACATAAAATTGGCCGCTTGTTCTTCTGCCATACTTAGAATTTTCATACATCTAACTGTTCGTGAGAAAAATTTCCACTGGGATGTATGTATTCGCTGAAAATTTCGAGAAAATTAAAAGTGTATATTTTGTTTGAAATTTAAATTATTTCGATTAAGGGTGACTTGCTAATTAAAAAAATCCAAACATGCGGCTAAAAATTCTGCACCGTTTTGCCGGAAAATCGAAAAAACTGAGGATTTTTTAATTCGATTTTTCCTCTTTTCCGGCAAACTGGGGTTAAGAGATCAGAAAAAAACACATGTTTGGAATAAGCTGGACCAAGTACATGTACCAAAACATTAAACAAAAATTTTTTTTTTTGGAAAATTTGGAAAATTTGGAAAAAATATTCCAAGGGGGTACCCTTGGATTTTTATCAAATTTGGTTAATCGGCTATATTGGAGTCAATTTTGGTCCGAGAGTCAAGCGAATACACATTTCCTACATTAAATTGGCCGCTCGTTCTTCTGCCATACTCAGAATTTTCCTACATCCAACGGTTCGTGAGAAAAATGTCCACTTGGATGTCTGTATTTGCTGAAAATTTCGTGAAAATTAAAAGTGTATATTTTGTTTAAAATTTGAATTATTTCGATTAAGGGTGACTTGCTGATTAAAAAAATCTAAACACGTTGCCAGAAATTATGCACCGTTTTGCCGGAAAATCGAAAAAAACTGTAGACCAAAACAGTCGATCACGATCGACCGGTTTATCACGACAGCTTCTGGTGTCGATTGCAAAAGAAGTTAGAATTATTCAGGTCCTCATCGAAATATTCCAGGCTTCTGGGACTTTGTACCCGCGCGACGTTTGGCAAATTTTACCGATTGTTTTCGAGTGACTGTTTCTTGTATAACAAGCTGCGGTAACGGAGCATTATGTCAGTCTTACAAACATGTTACAAACAATTTGTTGATGATGGGCAGTGTCATGCATCTACATCGAAAGCAAATTAGTGATTTAAGAAAATTATTACTTTACAATTATTAGTATTAGATGCTTTATTAGATGCCCTAATTATATTTTGTATTTATAAGCATTGTCAGAAATATACGTATTTTAGTATCTAGGCTCCAGTCTAGTTATAGTCGATCGCTTACCTTTAAAATATTTTGTGATAGATCACAGACACTACAAGTCTGAGCACCACTGGTGTAAGGTATTTTAATTCCTTAGAAATAATGTATATCTATTCGATTTTCTTATATTGAATAATCTTCAACAATTCCAGTAGATATTTCGCCACATTAAAGTTCATTTCGCGAAAAAAAGAATACCTAATTCCTATGTTTCGTAATGTTTCTTAAAATAACAATGATTTACTACACTTTACTGTCTATCGTTACAGATATAAAATAGTTTTCGTGTCATCTGCTCAGATTATTGTGTTAAGTTGATTGGTTATGTTTTCCAAATAAACGTAACCGAAACATCTCACAATATGAGGTAGTACAATGCAGTGTCACAGACAACAATGTCGAATTCATCCGTTATATAACATTTGATTATCGGCAAAGGACAAATATAGACGAACATGAGTAACACAAAAGAACTAGTGAGAAAATAGGATTTCGTTAGGATTTACCAAATTGAAAATAAATATTAATTCGTCAAACAATTTAGTAATTAACTTATATGTTTTGCCTTACGAGGGTTTTGTAATAATTATCAGTACAAATGTAAAGTACACTGATTTTGTTTTAGAGTTTAGGTACAAAAATAGGGTGATTCAAAAACTTCGTAAAATATCTTACTCAGAATATATTAAAAACTTTTTCTTCTTCGTATATTAGGTCTATTCTTGAATTGTAAGGGTATAATCGTATTGTGACTGCTATCTGTCCCTCTTTTAATAGATATATCTGATAGACAACTACGAGATATATCACAGATATAAACATATATTTGGTGGTAAAGACGTAGTATCCTTTATAAAAATAGGAAGACTAAGATGGGCAGGACATCTGGCAAGATCACAGCAGAACAACCCTCCTAGAAGAATCCTTATGTCACAACCTGTGGGAAGTAGAAATAGGGGTAGACCAAAACTCAGATGGAGGGATGGTGTAGATGAGGATGGTAGACAAATAGGCGCAGCAAACTGGCAATTGGGAAGGTCGAGGCTCTTTTATAGGGCTGTAGCACCAATGATGATGATGATGATGATCTGATAGTCTGGGGCCTCACTATCCGCTCTTCTACTTATTTATTTATTTTTTTTTTTTTTAATAGGCAAAGTGTCGGAGCAATCTTCGGTAACTTCTAAACAGTCATAATCACGCAATCGTTTTGATAAACTGCGAAAATATTTTCACGTCACCGATAATTTGAAAGTTTCGTCTAGCAACAATGACAAATTATATAAAGTAAAACCTTTCATTGATAAAGTGCGAAAAAATATGAATAAGATAGAACCTGAGGAATTCAACAGCATCAATGAATTTATAATACCATTCAAAGGACATGTCAGTCCAAAGCAATATATAAAAAATAAACCTCATAAATGGCGCATAAAAGTTTTTGCAAGAGCAGGAAGCAACGATCTACTATAGAATTTTGAGAAAAATGTGGGGAAAGAAACAGTGCAAGATGAATCAGGTAGGCCTTGGAATTACTGGGGAAATAGTACTGAAGTTGGTCAGAAATTTGCCAAACCACATGAATTTTAAGATTTTCGCGGATAATTGTTTCACACCTTGTAATCCACTTGTTCATCATCATCATCAATATGTATGCGTCCACTGTTGGACATGGAGGTCCATGCGTCCCTCAGCTCTTTCCATCTGTCTTTGTCTTGTGCTGCTTGCATCCAGTTATTGCTAACACGCTTGTCTTGGTCTACACTCGACAATATGTTTTCTTCATCGGTTGTCTGATAATCTGGCGACGTATGCTGCCCCATTCCATTTTAGCGAAGCGATTTTTTCGATGGCCTCTGTTGTTTTCGTTCTAGGACGTATTTCTTCGTTTGGGATTTGGTCCCTCAGAAAGACACCCAACATCTGGTGCTCCATAGCCCTCTGAGTCACGCGAATCTTATTCACTACCTTTTTTATGAGTGTTAATATTTCCACCACATAAGTGAGTACAGGTAACACACATTGGTCAAAGATTTTTCTTTTAAGCCATATGGGTAGATCCGATTTAAATACATAGTTTAATTTACCACACGCTGGCCAGGCTAATAATATGCGACGTGGGAGCTCACATGTCTGGTTATCTCTGCCCAACCGAATTTCATGTCCTATCCCTTCCATCAACAGCAATATTTCGATTTAGCACCAGATTAGTCATTATTTGCGTATTGTTCATATTAATCTTTAGTCCAACCTCCAAGGAAGCGTGATTTAATTTTTCAAACATTATGACTGAGCTTCTCTCCGTACAAGTATGTTCTAAAAGCATCGTGAATAGCTTTGAAGAAACGGTGTCTCCTCGCTGTATGCAGAATTTATTTGTTTCTTGTTCAGATAGTCTTATGCTAGCTGTGGCATTTTCGTAGATATATTTGATTATGTTAGTATAGCGATAGTCTATTCGGCAATCTGTCAATGCTTTTTCTGATTATCTGAAATATCAGTGTCAATGGTTTGTTGTATTCTGCAGAGTTCTCTATCAGGTTCTTTATAATTAGTAGGTAAGTGGTCGTTAGTGCTGTATCCCGAACTAAATCCAGCTTGTTCTCTAGGCTGATAGAAGTCTAATTTATCTATTTTGATTGTTTAAAATATAGAGCTCAATCCAATGAGCTTTTCAGAAAACTTTTAAAATTAAACATTGAAAGCCCATATAATATAATGCATCTTCTTGCTTTAGACAGAAAAGAAATTTACGATTGTTTGCTGTCTTTCGTCAGAACAACGAATATACAAATATAACCACTTTTGTTGATACCTGTTGTCTTTCCTTAATGTATGTATACCTATTTGCCCGAGACCTACCTTTTATCGTTTATAAAAATGCCCTGATCGGCCCCTGGGCGAGAAGAGTGTAATCCTTGTATTGTATCTGTTTTTAAAAATTTGTGTCTGGCTGTGTGGGTATTTACCTTAAAGCCAATAACAAAAAAAGTCTTATTTAGCGTCCAGTTGTTTTTTGATAATATTTGTGAAAAGTTTATATGTGTAAAAGCAAACTGATAGGACGGTAGTTTTTTACATCTGGTATGTCTCCTTGCTTGTGTAATAATGACTGCATTGTTCCATTGAGAAGGAGTTTTTCCTTGGTAGATGCATTCGGTGAATAGCTTGGCTAAAACCTGGATAATTTTATTTCCACCTAGTTTCATCGCTTCGATCAAACCAAGGGATTTGTTATTTTTCATTTCTAAAAGTGCCGTTTTGATTTCGTATGGAGTTATTTCTCGCAATAATTCTGGTCCCTTGTTTGTGATTTTGAGCAGGGGCTGATCTTGCTTTTCGTCGGTGCTCTTATACATTTCGCGAGAAAATTATTTGACAACCTCAAGGATTTTGGTTCTATCAGTAGTAATGTTTCCATCTTAGTTTTTTATTTTGTACATATTTTTGTTGCCTATAAACTTTTATTTTCTTAAATGATTTTAGTTATTTCTCTTGTATTGTTTTCTCTCACGTCTTTTCTGATTATCCAGTGGATATCTTTATTTAATGTCTTCATTGTTGTGAAGTTGGAGCCGTATTTTTCCGTCAGCTGTCTTCTTTTACCTATTAGCTCTTTGGTACTTTGGCTTAGTTTTTCCTTATGGTTTTTTTTTATTTATGGTTTTCTTTAATCCACTTGTTACTCTGAAAAAAAGGGCTTCCTTACGCGGGGACTTAAGAAGTGGGCGGCTGACAGGTTCTCGTTTTTTAGAAGACAAAGTTCTAATGACAAAAGATAGTGGATCCTCTGATGTAAAAATAGGCAGCAAACAAATATTGCTGCTCTTAAATGGTATATAGAAAAATATCGTCTTGATAAAGTGAAGAGATGGGGCATCAAGAAAAAAACCTATGTAGAGATCGAACGACCAGCAATTGTCAAAGAATATAACATTTCGATGGGAGGTGTTGATTTACACGACATACTTGTGAAACTATATACGCTCAAATCAAGCCAAAAAGATTATATTTAAGAATAATATTTCATCTTATTGATACATGTATTGTCAACTCCTATCTGCTTTACCGAAGACTCTGCAAACAAAAACAAGTAAGACACATCACCCTTCTACAATTTAAATCTCAAGTTCAAAATGCGTTACTGAAAGCTGTAAATACTGACACAAGTAAGAAACAAGGACGTCCTTCTCCAGAGAATACACCAAATAGGAGACAGGTATTGCATTCTGATCCAGTACAAGACATTCGATTTGATGGTACCTACATGAGTAGCGTACCTAGAATTTTCCTGTCGGAGGGTTTTGGTTGGGCACCGAAATTTTTATTTATGATGCTACCTCCATTTTGAGTCCTTAAAATTTGTGAGTAACAGTGTCGGAATAGGGCCCTGTTAGTGCCATGTTTTTATGTCAAACAATAATAAAAATTATTTTTATAGTTTTTATGTAAAAAATTAAATTGCTCATAGCATAAATTCAATAACAAACGTATTTCCTATTATAGTCACTTTTTTACCAGACCACTATAATAGCAAAGTGTTATAACTGGATAACTCAACGCCAGATGATTCCACATGGGATCAATTGTTCTATAACGTTGTCTATAACATAATTTTTTCAACAATATTTATTGAAAAAAAATTTGGCTGGAAAGGGTTAAACAATCCTTTTATATTATTAACATTCTCTTATTATTATTATTAGTCTAGTTTACATACATATTTTCGTAGTTTGTTACGATCAGTTTTAGTATAAACCTTGTAAAATGAAAACTACTTTTACCCGTCTAGTGGTACTAATATTTTGTAAAATAATGTTGATTGTTTGCAAATAGGTATGTCAAGGGTGCCACAACATCGGCTATAGATGGATATTTCCTGTTATTTGACTTGCTTTACTTGATATGCGTTCAAGAACAAACACAGAAGTTACGTAAGAAGCCGTTGGAGATATTGTTAAAAAAGTGTGTTTACACTTTTTTTGTATAATTAAGCAATAATCTGCGCTAGATACATTTAGTTTGTGGTTGTTTTAAATATAGGTCATGATATTCGACATTGTCAAATTACCAAAATTGAATATTTGATACAGCTAAAAGTACACTAATGTTTGATACAAATTTATAAATATTTTAATTCTTTGCTAGCTATTTAAGAAAATTCGTTATAGGTACTTGTATTTGTACGACTTCTGCAACTTAGTAATTTTAAACAATTTAGTTTATTATTCCTTAAGTGGTCGCTAGAATATTTTTTACACTAGTGGTAGCTTGGCATACTTTTTGCACCAGACAAAAATAAGGATGTATTTAAGTTAACACTCTACATTTCTTAAATACATAGGAATAATTAATAAACACATATTTTATGTAAAAAATGTAATAAAGTATAAAATACAAAAATTAAAAAGAATTTTTAGATGAACATAAAAAGATACAAAAAGGATACATTTTAAGGACTTTCTGGAGTTTTATGATGCTGGCATTCTAAGCAAATGTCTGTGGTGATCACATGCTCTTTACATGCTGGTTTACTGCATCTTTGGCACTTTATTGTGGTTGCTCTATTTTTTTTTTTTTTTTTTTTTTCGACCGCACTGGATACACCTTCCTCTTGTTTTTTCGGGTAGTTTTGAAGTCTTAGTCTCGGAACTCTTATATGGAGCTAAGTAACTTTTGATGCCAACAGATAGGTTGGTGATATTCGCCCTGTGTTGCTAATGAGATGTCATTAGAGAAACCGCTAAATTTTTTAAGAAATGTCTGTGACTTAGGGCCTTATCGCAATTAGTAGTGTTAAATAAAATATTGGAATTTATTCCTGCAATATTCATAAGCTGATAAAATACGACCAATGACCACCGTCTAGTTCATCTTTGAACAGTGTGATTGCTGGCTGCTGCCCATTTGGACGACTACATCGATACCCCCTTTAGTTTCATTGTAGAATAGTACTATGTCTGGTTTGTCTAACTTCTTATCTACAGAATCATTAGCTTGCTGCGTAGAAAGTAATATGACAATAATAATTATTTCTTTTTCCACTGTAAGATACAAGGGTGGTTTCTTTGAAATGCAAAAATTGAGGTCTAGTTTTGCTTGGTTGTAATTCCGGAGGGATTTCTCTTTTACTTATTTTTTTTTTTTTAAGTACCAACCAAAGTAATTTTTCGATGAAGAAGCTCTTAACAAAGGATAACTGTGTACCAACTATCAGTGGTCAAGTTTCTTTTAAAATTTTTGAAGGGCTCGACCAATCTGAGTACAATATCTGTTGCAGTGTTTGGTAGATTATATCTACCTTCGGGCTGCTTGCCACAGTAAATTTCTAAATTTGGGACATAAAACGTCTTTTAATCATACAATCCAAATATTTTTATCCCATACAATTTGTTGGGCTTGTTAGGCAAATAGTGTACAAAACTACAAAGACCACGGTATAGAACTAACATTTCGTCAATTGTAATACGTTCAACGGGGCGGAAAATTTTTCCAACAGTTGTCTATGAATTTGTCTTTAATTTCTCGCACTGCCGCTAATTTATCTGTCTGCTTCCGTTCTTTACGATTTATTTTGTCGTCGAACCTAAGTGTTCCAAGGAGAAACAGAAACCCAGTTTATATCCCATACATGCCGGAAAGGTTTGGATTCCTGTGCCATCAGTTGCCCGTATCTCTCTAAAATCAGTGTGGCTTAACTTTTTACACCCGCAAGGAAGAAAATTTCAAGAAGTGCAAGGATTTCCTCTGGCGTTAATTTTGCATCTCTGTCCCTTGTGTACCCTACTTGAATTGTTGTAATAAAATTTCTTTTTCACAAGATTTTTTGAGGGAGTTTTGACAAATTTACTTACAATAGGACGTTTATTTGACACCATATTTCACGCGTCGCGTAGGTACTTTTTCTTCATCATCTTTCATTATTTTTCTGGCGTTGTCCTTTAACTCATCGTTAGTAAGTTTTTTCCTATAACTGTATGGTACGTTATACCTAAAATAAATAATTACAACATAATAAACTATACTTTTTAATTATTTGCGCAGATAACCAAAAAATTATTGTTACTTATATAGTCGCTTGGCGTACTTTATATACTTTACTTTATGAACTTAGTAACACGCATCAATAATGACGTCAATTCTAGTATGTACTAAATTTGTAGTGAGAAAGATTTAGACTAAACTCTAACGTAGAAGAATACGTTGTAGGAGGATACACGAGCGGCCTTGCCTATTTAACATCTGAATGTAAAGTTATGACGTTTTAAATAAGAATGGCGTACTTTTTACGCCTTAACGACCACTTAAGGGTTATATAAAGATTGATAAGTTTTATTGTCATGATACCACATTGGATTACAGATTAGTTATTATATGGCCTAGTATTCGTCTCGGTACCTTTCTTTCAAAGATGTCCATGCGTTATACAGATTTTTGAGTCAATTAAATTCACATCCATCGCTTTCTATCGGTTGGATTATGGTTTTCGAGGTTGATGTGGGTAGCGGGTATGAACTCCTTTTGGATAGTCCTATCAAAAGAAGTGAATCAATTCCTGCCTTTCTCGGATTCCAGGTGTTTCCTGACCCGGGAAACTAGTACCTGCTAAGAGTTCCTCGTCCAGGATCACGAATGACGTCTACAACGGCGTCCATGGCGAAGAATAAAACCTTCACTACGGTCTGAAGGGCGGAGGTAGCAGCCCTCTGGTTTTAGGGCTGGTATAAATTAAAAAGCGATAAAAGTCGATCGGATAGCCAAGCGGGCTGGGCGGCTGGCTTCTCCTTCGTTTCACTGCGAGAGATGTCAGTTCAATCCCCAGCTCGGTGTACAGAAAACAAAAAGGCTAACGCAGCAGTTTAAAATTCTAAATGAATCTGCGCTTAGTCTAGAATATGATGGTATCTGATCGGCCTATGGTGGAGCAGTACGGCAAGAGATAAGGGCTTGCGGCTTGGTGATACTCCTCCATAGATCCCTACCGGAAGGGCGTGTGTCGCCCAAATACCGGGTATATATATATATATATATATATATATATATATATATATATATATATATATATATATATATATATATATATATATATAAATTAAAAGGAGGAAAGACAGGTCTCTTTAAGCTGCAGAGAGAAGGCAGCCAGTCTAGGAGAGAGACTGTAAAGTAACGTAACGTAAATAACTTTCAGTAATCTGAAGACGGGAGTTCGGTTCTGCATCGATAACTATAATGTTGTACTCAATGTGGGCTCCGAATATTTTTAACATTAACAAAGTTTAATGTAAGTTATAAATTGTGAATCTTAGTGATATATTGGAATAAACTGTAAGTGTACAAACTCTTTACATAATATCCAGTTAAATTAGCATTCAAATCAGCAAATTGCAATTATTTGTTATTGTTGTCAATAAACAAATCCAGTTTTACCAGCAAATAACCGCTTTTAGTAAAGACCGATATACCTGTTTTAGCAGGTGTACAGAGTCGGACTTACTTTTCATAAACGTTTATCGAAATGAATTTAAACATGGAATCACACAACAGTTCTACAATACAAGACCATCAAAAACAAATAAACACATCACAGTCATACTCATCGGCAGCGTCGAGAGTGCAATTTCCTTTAAAGTCCCAAGCAATTATCTTTAGTGCCTTAGAAAACACCAAACTTCAAGACTACCTTCTCCCACTTGGAAATATAATTCAACCGAAGAATATAATCTTCTCTTCTAGATTGTCTAATAATCGCATATGTATGTATTTATCCAATAAACAAATAGTGGACGATTTTATGAATAATCATGGTCAAATAGAAATACAAGGTGAAATTGTCAGAGCAAGAAGGTTAGTTACACCAGCGGAACGACTTGTGTTCTCCGGCGTGTGTCCTTCAATACCGCACGACTTGCTTATCAATGAGTTACAAAAAATCGGCATAGTTCCTGTCTCCCCCATGACCTTTCTCAAAATAAGTGCTTCTATGCCTGAATACAATCACATCCTTAGTTTTCGAAGACAAATCTATATCAGTCCACACAATCTAACACTACCAGAGTCATTTACTCTTGTTTTTGACAACACGACATATAGAATATTCATTTCTCAAGACAGTTTAGTTTGCTTTAGATGCAAGAAGCCAGGACACATCGCTTCACAGTGCTCCGAACCACTAGCTCAACTAAACCCCAACCAAAACAATGAAGCATCGGTATCCAGCGCAACAAATATATCCTTGCAAGCATCCAATGACATAAACCCTTCCCAGTGTGAACAAATGTCTATTTCTAACATCCCGGAGATACCGAACAAAGTAGATGCATCAAATAAGGACAGTCACATAATTAATCAACCAAAAAGAAACTTTGATGAAATTATTTCACCTGAAGCAGATCCATCTTCAAAAGAATGTAACATTTTTCCACCACCTAAAGTCCAAGCAAAATCTAAAAAAGCTAAAATTAGTTCAGCAAGCACTTCTGAATGCTCATTTTCTCTCTTACTTGACCCTGCTAAAAACTTCATAGAAAATCACCCTCTACCTTTCCCTCTAAACGTTGATCAACTTAACATGCTCCTAATGAATATCACGGGGTCAACAGATCCTATAACCACAATTAAAGAATATACCACAGACCTATCAGCTTTGTCCGATATGCTCAGTCAAGTTTATCCCCATTTAAAGGAAAGATCCATAAAACGTAAATTCACGTCCATAAGGAAAAAAATCTATAATTATCTTAACAGTGAGACATCGGAAGCGGAAAGTGACACATCTCAGTTAAGTCAACATTAAATTCAAGTCTCTACTTCAGTGGAATATTGATGGTTTTTTCCATCGCCTTGCTATGCTCCATCATCTAATTGGTGAACAATCTCCTGATGTAATATGCCTACAGGAAACTAATCTGAATCCCCCAAAAAAATATAACTCCAACCAATATGACTGTTTTCGCAAAGACAGGATAACAAATAATAATTTTTCTTCAGGCGGAGTAGCCACATTAGTAAAAAAATCACTATCGGCGAAAGAATTTCCAGTGACTACAAATCTGGAAGTTGTAGTCGTGGAAATACAATCATCAAACAGGTATTTTATTTGCAACGTTTACTTACCCTCCAGTCGCCAAGTAACGTACAACGATTTAAAGGAGTTATTCAATCAAATACCATCCTCTCGCATCATCGTGGGAGATTTTAATAGCCATAATATTATTTGGGGCTCCTCTTATTCAAATGCTAGAGGAAACATTGTCGAAAATATAATTTCAGATTTTCAATTGAATTTTCTTAATGACGGATCTCCAACCAGATTTAACATTAATACCGGAAATTCTTCAGCAATTGATCTAAGTCTTTGTGACCCTGCACTCACACCTCGATTATTTTGGGAAGTTTTACAATACACTTATGGGAGCGACCACCATCCTATAGTAATAAAAAACTCTATGGCTCTGACCCATGACGTTTTCATACCCAGATGGAAAACTGAAACTGCTGATTGGTTAAAATTCGAAAATTATATCGACAACTCAATGCCGAACTGTAAAATAGCTGAAAGCATTGATGAATCCTTACACAATTTGAATAGCATTATCATAAGTAGTGCTGAGCAATTCGTTGGAAAATCAAAAAAGACAAAGAATAATCAGACTCCTGTACCTTGGTGGAACTCAGAGTGTGGAGCAGCTATTAGAGCAAGTAAAACTGCATTTAATAAATATAAAAGACATAAAACACCTGAAAATAAAACCATGTTCAAATCACTTAAAGCTAAGACACAACTTATTATAAAACAAGCTAAGAAGGCTTCCTGGTCCAAGTATGTTTCAGAAATAAATACCTCAACTCCTGTCAGCGAAGTATGGAAAAAAATAAGAAAAATTTCTGGTCTGAAATACACGCCAATGATTTCTAAATTAAAAGTTGACAATAGGATTTCAACTTCTCCTCAAGAAATAGCTAATACCCTAGCTGAATCTTTTAGAGAAATGTCTTCAAACAGTAACTACAGTGATACATTTCTTGAAAGGAAAATAATAATAGAGAATACTGATCTTTTTGCAAATGACAATTTAAATGATCCATTAGATCTACCTTTCACTTTTGAAGAACTGGAAAATGCTTTATCCGAATTAAAAAATACTAGCCCGGGCCTAGACGATATCCCGGCAATATTTCTAAAACATCTTCCTTACTCAGCAAAATTATTTATTCTTCAACTTTTTAACTTAATTTGGCAAAATAATAAATTTCCATCAATTTGGTCTAAAGCTATTATATTACCTTTTTTAAAACCTCAAAAATCAATCCTAGAACCTGACTCATACAGACCAATCAGCTTAACATGTTCTATGAGCAAATTGATGGAAAAAATGGTAAATCTTAGATTAACGTGGACATTAGAATTATCAAATCGTTTAGTTCCAGAACAAAACGGTTTCAGACAAAATCGTTCGGGCATTGACAATATTCTTGATCTAGAATCTGACATTCATGAAGCGCTAGCAACCAAACAACATTGTATTGCAATATTTTTCGACTTGAAAAGGGCATTTAATACTTGTTGGAAATTCAATATTCTGAAAGAACTACATTCATGGAATATTCGTGGAAATTGCCTGAAATTTATTAAAAACTTTCTACAGAACCGATCTTTTTGCGTAAGAGTACATAATACTTACTCAGAGGAGAAAAGTGAAGAAAATGGAACACCCCAAGGATCAGTCCTAAGCCCTACTTTATTCTTAGTGGCAATAAATAATATTATTAACAACCTTACTAAACCTCTAAAGGCTCGACTTTTCGCAGATGACCTTGTTGTCTATATCAAAGGAAATAACACCGAATCAATGACAAACGCTTTGCAATGTTTTCTAAACCAATTAGAACAATGGTCTCTAACGACCGGATTCAAATTTTCAGTAACAAAAACATCAGGTATACTCTTCTCCAAAAAGGTCTCATCAATGCCCCCTACATTAAAATTATACAACACTACGCTACCATTTAAACCAACGGCAAAGTTCTTAGGTATGTGGTTTGATCAAAAACTTACTTGGCAAGAACATATAAAACAAACAGTTTTAACATGTCATAAAAGACTGAATCTAATGAAAACATTGGCAAACCGAAATTGGGGATCAGATCAGGAAACTCTGTTGAGAATATATAAAACACTAATTAGATCTAAATTAGATTATGGATCAATTGCATATGCATCTGCTTCAAAAACACTACTTAAAAAACTTGACAGCATACACAACGCTGGTATTAGAATTGCACTCGGAGCCTTCCGGACAACTCCCTCCGAAAGCATACTGAGCGAAGCCGGCGAACCACCTCTAAATTACCGAAGAATGTACTTAGCTCTAGCGCATGCTACATCTATAGCCTCAAATATAAAAAAACCCCTCTACTGTAATACTTTTAGTAACAAATATATTAATTATTACAATAATAAGCCCCGTGCTCCCAAACCTTATTACGAGAGAATCCGATTATATAGCTCCAGACTGAACATTCAATTCCCAACAGTATTTCAAACGAATACCAATAACTATCTACCTTGGACTATTGAACAGCCCAAAGTCATTACAGCGTTAAGCATATATAATAAACATGAAACTAGTCCTATTATTTTTAAAGTTAAACTAAATTCAATCCTAGATCAACAATACAATGAGTGGATTAAAATTTATACAGATGCATCCAAAGGGGAACTTGGCGTTGGAGTAGCAGTGGTAACCCCAAATGACACTTTTCAATTTAAACTTCCTCTAAATTCAAGCATCTATACTGCAGAACTATTTGGTTTGCTCAAAGCCATCAAGCAAGTAAATATTAAAAACATCCCTTGTTGTCTAGTCCTTTCTGACTCTCTCAGCGCAGTCAAAGCTATGCAAAATGTATACCCTAAACACCCCATTGAGAAAATTATCAGGGCCGAATTAATGAAAGCTCAAGAAAATTTTAGAAGAGTCCACTTCCTATGGATACCATCTCATATAGGCATAGAAGGGAATGAAGAAGCAGATACTAGTGCGCGTAACGCTATCACCAGTGACGTATCAGAAACAGAGTGTCGGAGTATCGCAGGCGATCTAAAAGTTTATTTCAAAAATAAGGTGTTAAGTGCGTGGAATCGGGAGTGGAGTGACTCTAGTTCGAAACTCAGAACCATCAAAAGTGATATTTTTTCATGGAAGTGCACAGCCAGAAGTAGAAGATGCCAAACTATTATTACACGTCTACGACTTGGACACTGTAGGTATACTCATGCCTATCTCTTCTCAAATAGTGAACCACCAAAATGCGAAGCATGCAATACAGTAGACAGTATAAAGCACTTCTTGATAGACTGTCCTAAATATGTAAATCAAAGACAGTCTTACAATTTGCCAAATAACCTGAAAGCACTACTCAACAAAAGTTTAGTTCCGGACAATTTATTAGGTTACTTAAAATGTATAAATATGTTACACAAAATTTAACTTAATTAATTGTTACAAATGTTAAATTGTTCACAAATTGTAATTAATTGTTACAATGATTGACTGTTACAAACGTTAATTTAATATTATTACAAATGTTACAGGAGTGTCGCTAATAACCTTTGGGTGGATGCGACTTTGTTTCTTTAAATAAAAAAAAAAAAAAAAAAAAATCTGAAGACGACTAAGCTAGGAAAACGGATTATGAATATTGATACATGGAACGTTCAAGGTATCTCACAAAAAATTAATGACATAATTTCATAAAAAAAAGCTAACATAGATATTTTAATACTTACGGAGATCAAAAAGAAGGCGTAAGTGTCAGAGAACCTAGAAGAATACGACCATTCTTTCTCCGGAATACCTAAAGATAAAACAGCCCAGCAAGGAGTGCCCATACTCGAAAAAGACTACGAAGATACATAACATCCTGGGAAGCAATCAGCTAGCATATCATTAAGTTAAATCTAAACTTTCTAGGAAGTAAAGTCACTATTATAGAAGTTTACGCTGTAAATGAGGATGCTCTAGTAAGAGATAAAGATAAGTTTTTTGAGAATCTCTAATATGAAATCTCACAAATAGGAAGCGCGTGGCAAATCATTCTGGTAGGAGACCTAAAGGCTCAAAGACCTCTTCATGAGTTTTTTATGATGTGTTTGTTGATGCAGGTATTAATGTTTATATTATTATAGCGCAAATAGAACCAAATCAGATCCAAATTTAAAAATTACTCCCAGGAATGATTTTTTTGGCGTTTAGCACTACAGATGATGACTCCGCAACTAAAAATGAGATTAGAAATACCAACTTTGTCCAGATTTGTGCGCTCCATGCGTGTGGAACTTCTTGGTCTATAGGACCAGCCAAAACTCAAGAAACTCAACCTCCAACCCACAAAACATGTCAAGTTTTCTCTCGATCTGCCAAGAGAAAAGGTAGAGACCTGTGTGTCCGTTGCAAAGCTTGCCTGTGTGCCGAACATAGAAGACCAACCTGGCCAACTTGTACCGAAGAAATTTGACTTTTTTGTTATAAATATGTTCTTTTCTACTTCTTTAGAGTCTTTCTTATAATTTTGCACAATAAAAAATGTAAAATATACTTATATTTTTGATTTCTTAGCACACATTTAAAAAATGTCTGTGGTGTCAAAAAATTCAGCCTTACTGGGCATACAACACGTCTAGTTATGTCTGTTTCCTCAGACCTAGTGTAAACAGACTTTCAATTTATTTTCTATAGCATCCTTTAGTTGACGTGAATGTGCTACTTTCTGTATAGTGTTGTTTTTGAAGCAAGTTTTTCTGAGAATAATGTTGACTAAAAGTGGTTTTATTTTGTCAGTTCTTGTTTTTTTCTAGAGTCGCTCCTTAGTCGTAAAGATCTTGTAATTCGGGTAATGGAAAATACAAAACACTAAAATAGATTAAATGCTCGGTAGAACATAAAAAGTTGACAATTTTTGGAATAATAAAAAATAAAACAAAAAAAAAACAAAATAATTATTTGATTTTATTTGACAGAAATTATGATGCACACATAACATCAATTCCAAAATATGTTATTATCAAGTATTTTATTTATTTTCTTCATTTAAAATTGGCATGACATTGTTAAATTTGTTTATATTAATGTAAAATATTATAAATAAAATTAATTAACCTTTTACAGTGTGTATATTGAATTGGAAAATTTAAGTTTTTATATTGTTTCATTTATAAGTTCTTTAAAAAGTTTCCGTCAGCATCCTCGATTCCAAAGGCTCCTAGAAGGACCGAAGTTCCAGAGTTAATGGTTGCTCCTACTTCTAGTATGTTACATTTGGTTGTATTAAATATATAAACACTAAAACAAAAATAATATTATTTTAGACTATAGTTTAACAGTTCTAACATAAAAATATTAAATCAAACAATAAAAATACAACCTAAAAGATATAATACCATAAAAGATGAATAAAACACTAATGCCCATCTAAACAGAAAATAACGTTTTTTTTTTATCTCTGTGTGGACCAAAGTGCAATACCTTCGGACTTGAATAATGCACTGATTATTAGACTCTAACTACAGATCCGTACTGGTATTTGGGGTTCGTAGCCATAGTACAAGATCCAACTGCAGGATTACTACGTTCTTAACGTAGTTCATCAAACTCACATTTTTACATACATTTAAAATTAGAAGAACACATTGATAATAGGTTGGCAGTCAAAAAGTGGTCGCATTTTTAATTCAATTAATAGTAATTAGTTTTTGACAAATATTTTATTTCGTTCATTTATTTTTTAAATAAAACACGTTGCCCATGACATATATGCATGTTTTTGCTCAATATGATGATATAAGTTTACCTGAGAAAAAATGGTCGAAAATTAGGGAAAATTAGATACCGTCAACATTCCAGAAGATCTCTTATATACAATATTCCACATAAAATAAGATCGGACTTATACGAAGACTTGTAAATAATAAAAGAAAAACAAAAAAGTCACAACTGCATCTCCATCATCAACTATTCTCTTATCCCACATCTTATACAACCTCTCTTATTCCCATCCCTTTCTAACTATTTCTTCTTTGTCCTTTCACAAATATTCTAATTTACCTAATCTGTCTTACAGCCAATTCCCAATAATAGCTAGGTCAATTTTTCTTATTCACTCCCCCCATTTATTCCTAATCTCAACAACTTACTTTTGGTTTTTAAGCCTATACTCCCTTGCCCTCTCCCCGTCAGTTAATTCTCCAGAACTATATCCACATCTAATAACCTTACTCCCCTTACAATTTTAGCCACCTAACATCATACTAAAACTAAGTACTCTTATTTGCATGAATACATTTCAATTTTGTTTGTAGAATTCTAAAAAGTGGAGCTTCGGGCATTTGGAAAATATGTCCCAAAACGAGGTTGACGCCTTATTTGATGAAATTCCAAGTGACCAGGAGTCAATTGCCTCTGATATTGAAAGCATCTTGGGAGATGAATTGGATGTTAATGAATTTCAGCGACCAAATAATGAGGATATCTTTGATATTGGAATATGGACATCGTGTTTGAAAGCGAGATAAGTCCATATTTTAGACCCAAAATGAAAGTTAAACACAAACAAATTAATTTATTGAAACTACAGGCCCAAACATTCAAAATTCTGCAGAGAACCAAACAGATGTGTTTTTAGAACTATTTCCTGAGGATCTAATTCACCTAATTGTATTTCAAACCAACCTATATTACGTTCAAAAACACGGAGGAAGAAATGGAATTATACCTACCACAGAAGACGAAGTCAAAACATTTCTTGGAGTAAATTTATTAATCGGTATAAAGAAAATGCCCAGATACAAAGATTATCGGTTGTCACGTGATGAATTACGAAACTCTTTCAGCAGTTCGGCTATGGCACGTAACAGATTCGCTTGGTTACTAGGCAATTTACATCTGGTTGATAATACAGTGCAGCCAATAAAACTGATCCCGGATTAGACAAACTTTACAAAGTGCGACCTCTACTGGCCAAACTCACGGAAACGTTTCTTGCAGCACTGAATCCACATGAGTTTCAAGCGATTGATGAGTCTATAACACGATTCAATGGTCGAAACAGTATCCGACGGTACATGCCCAATAAACCTATAAAACGTGGCAACAAAGTATAGGTTAGAGCAGATTCAAGCGGATTCATGTTTCAGATATATACCGGTAAAGGTAACTTAGAATAACGAGTCGTACAGGATCTAACAAGAGTCTTAAGTAAATAAACACCACCGAGTGTTCTTTGACAACTATTTCAACTGTATTGATCTTCAGAGATCTTTATTATCGGACGGAATTTACGCAAGTGGAACCATTCAAAAAAAAAGAAAGGATTTACCAGAGTTCAAAACTGACAAACAAATGAATCGAGGAGATTCAGATTACCGTATTTCAACAGATGAACTATCTACGTTGAAGTGGATGAATCGCAGAAGTGTGATTTTTTTAGCAAATTACCAAAATCTAGCAACAAACGAAGTTGTAAATAGAAGACAAAAAGACGCTACTCTGAATGAAGTTTTATGTCCACAAATGGTAGTGCTCTACAACTCACATATGGAATAGACAAATTTGACATGCTGAAAAGTCTTTATGAGGTGAATCGTAAATCACACAAGTGGTGGCATAGAATATTTTTTTATTTTGTGGATGCTTGCGTCGTAAATGTATTCATTCTATTTCAACTTAACAGCCAATACAAAAGTATGTCTTTCAAAGAATTCCGGATCTCTGTGATTAGAGACCTTATTGGAGCTTCAGAACAATTAAAAAGGGGAAGACCATCAGTAGAAAAACCAGTGAGTAAATTCAAAAGGCATATTCCCTTTAAACTGCGCCATTCAAAGTCTTCTCATATGCCCTAAAGAACTACTTCTTTGAGATGTGCCAACTGCAGCATGACAGCAAATGTTAGCAGAACAGAGTGGAAATGTTCATCTTGCAATGTCGGACTTTGTCTCAAACACGACAAAAATTGTTTTGCAACGTTCCATGTGAAACAATAGGAAGAATAGGAAGAAAGAAGTGCTACCTGGTTTTTATTTCCCATTTAATTTTTTGTTACGCTATGTTCCTGCTGATATCTTGAGAATACTACATCCTTCAGGATATACTTCAGGATCAGCATTGTTATTTTGACTGAATTTGTTTTAGGAATATACTAAAATAAATAAATTTCACAAAAAACCTGTTTTTTTTTTATTTAATAAAGATTAAAGTGTTGAGGTTCAACCACACACAAAAACATTAAATTTTGCCCTTTTTGCACACACAACTATTAAAAATATTTTTCCGGGTACCAAATGTTGTCTATTAACATAAAGGGCCTTATTATTAACCAATTATTTTACTTTCAATCAATTCTTACTACTGTAAACCACCAGCTAGTGATCTTTCAACAATTTCAATTAAAACTTGTCACACATTTGTTCAATTGTTCTTTAGCTTCATTACGTTCTCTTTCAGAGAAATCAATTTTGTTATTTTTTCCATAATGTAATTAGCCTTGTATAAATCAGTTAACAATTAATTCCCCAACATTCAACTACAAAACAACTGTACACCTAATTCAACATAAAAAAAATTTTCCAGGTATCAAATGTTATGTTTCAACATAAAGGGCCTACGTTTACAATTAACCAGCTTTTATAACAGCAACTGACTGCATAGTGTTACATACATACTTTCATACCTTAAACTTTAATTAACTGTTGTTTACAATATAATCAAATCTTTCAAAATCCAATAACCGTTTAATAATACAATTTAACTACTATCCAAAATATACACTCCAGCAACATCTCACGTTACCATATATTGACTAAATTATAATTGTCTCTTTATTACTTTTGTACACTCAGATGCAAAAAAACGCAACGGAGAAAATTTTGGTCAAATTCAAAGTATTTCAATATTTTATTTTTAGCCCTATTTTGATGATTATAAAGATTTATATTGACTTATATTTGACTTATTGTACGGGGTTAATTAAAACGTGGTTTTATTATCCTAACTTTAAAACATACTGTGGAATAATTCCGTTTGCAAATTTTCGTAAAAGCTAATTTTTCGGTTGCAACCATGTCTTCTAAGCATTGTGTTTTTTGTTTCATGTCAAAATATGCCTTGGTCCATTTTTTAGAGCCAAATGAATTTGCCACAATTTAGGACTTTTTTAATTATGATTATTTTGTAATACTACGAGGTGGCTTTGGTGACTGTTATCATTATGTCATACTCACACTTACATTTTGTTTACCTATGATTGATCGTGGTTCTTAGTATCGAAGATTGTGCGAAAGCCGTTGCTCTGGTTAAAGATGGGCGAAATTATGAATATGCGGCTAGAGTACTACACACTCATCAACTGGAACAAACAAGCGTAAAGCGGGAAGTGACAGGAAGTGCAAAACTACCGCTTTAGATGATCGGTTTATACGAGTCAACGCTTTGCGGGATCGTCATTTAACAGCGGTGCAAACAAAGAAATCAGCTTCAAGAGGTTCGAGGCAATAATGTAAGTGTATTTACAGTTCGTCGAAGATTACATGAATTTAGTTTGCAAAGTTGCAGATCAGCAACTGGGCCCAAATTACTTCCACTGCACAGAGTGGCTAGACTACAATTTTCCAGGGAACATTTACATTGGAATTTAGGACAATGGAGTAATGTTCTTTTTACGGATGAGTCGAGATAATGTCTTCACTTATCAGATGGGAGAGAACGAGTATGGCGTAGAACTGGAGAGAGATTTGCGGAGTGTGCTTTCATTCCCCGCGGTAGCCATGGGGGGGGGGGGGGTTCGGTGATGGTATGGGTAGGAATATCCCGAGAGGCGCAGAATGAATTGGTGTTTATTGAGGGTTCGTTGACTTATATATCGGCGATGATTTTCTATTAATACAAGATAATGCGCGACCCCACTCTACAATGTGTGTCACACAATATTTAGAGGAAGTTGGTATTAATAAAATAAACTGGCCAGCGTGTTCGCCAGATCTGAACCCAATAGAGCACGTTTGGTAGAAACATTAGGTCGCGACGTCGCCCAGCCTCAATTAACGAACTTCGCTTGGCTCTAGAAGAGGAATGCAAAACATCTAGCAAGATGATATTCGCAACCTCATAGACAACATGAGCCGCCGTGTACAGACAGTTATAGAGGCTAGGGGAGGCAATACAAAGTATTAAGGTATTTTTTAGTAGTTTTTCTTTATTTGAGTACTTAGGTTAAGTTACATTTAAGTTGTTTTTTTTTTCTGTTTTGTTATTGTTATCATTGTTCATTAAAACCATTATTTAAATACAGTGCTTCTGGGATGTCGACATGACATTCCTTTGATATCAGTCACCAAAGCCTCCATCGTCGTATTACAATTAATACAAAAGATAATGGTAATAATAGGAAAAGTCGTAAATTGTGGGTGGCAAAGTCATTTCGCTTCTAAAAATTAACCAATCCATATTTTCACATGAAACAAAAAACATAATACTTAGTAGACATGGTTGCATAGTTACATAATTTTCAAACACAAATTTTCAAGATAAATTACACATTAGCCCCAGATTACAATATAAATCTTCCATACTTTTATTTATGAGTTTATTTATATATAGTATTTATTAGTTCAACCATCTGTCTTTGTCAATTAATAAGTCAACATAATTCGTATACCTCCCATTTAATTTCCAGATACCAAATGTTAATTTATAACATAAAGAGCGTTATCAATATCTCTTTTACCCTTGTTCCATTAGGTACATGTATTGATGCTAACCTACTTTATATTCAAACATTTTTAAAGTCTTTCCACACGTACAATAGTTTCATCACAAGGTTTAAACATAATTTTCAGGGTATACCACACTTCTACCCCAATATATTGATGTTTGCTACTGTTATAAGGAACAAAAAATTAACAAATTTTAAAATTTCTCATCGTATTCATTTAACACATTGTTGGCTGGTGTCACATTTAGACACATACTACAAGTTACATTGACTGCTTTGTTCATGAGTCTTCATTCAGTTTAAAAACTGTCGTTTTAATTAGTTGCCATCTAGAACCCATTCAGACATTGTCTGAGGATCAGCAGCAACCACTATTGTGAGTCTTACATTGCCATGCTGCAAATACTTTAAGATCACACGATCTTTTCAGCAAAAATGTAACGCATAATAAATTTTGTAACTTTTTAAGGATTTTTAGTGGCTTGACTCATGTACATCTGATAATAAACTGATGATGGACTTTTTAGCCCGAAAACATTCTGTGATGTAGCCCGAAAGGGTATTTTTAATTATATACCTTTTATAAAGAATTTTTAAATATAACTTATATTAAAAACGATTTACGAACATATCAAAAACTGTAAATATAAATTGTAGCTTTAAAACTAACTGTTACATATCAAAAACTGTAAATATAAATTGTAGCTTTAAAACTAACTCTTACATTTAAGTAAATATTATATTATAGCAAAAAAAAAATAAATAAATAAATAAAAAAAATATGTATATATAAATAAAAAAAATAATAAAAAAAAATTCAAAAATCACAAGGAAGATGTAAATCTCCGAGATGTTCAATCGGGTTATGTCTTAACGCAGGAAAAAAAATTGTAATTTATTAAAAATTGTCCGTTAAATTGTACGGATGATTGTATGTTTATTCCTCTGATTGTAAAAATTGTTTGTCTTTAAATTTGTCTGGCTAATTGGCTCGGTCAAGGCCATCAAACTAAAATAATAAAAAAAAAATAAAACTTTTGTGGTTCATGGTATACAGTCAACTACAGGAATTTCATTTTCCTTGTAGATTTTAAATTGTAAATAAGTTTCATGTTTTAGAGATCGAAGTATTAAGTTGCAGAGAGAGTGAGTACTTCAGTTTCGGCACAAAAATGTTTTAAAACAATATCAATATAATTTCCTATAATTTACTTATTCTAAGTATTTCTCAAACACTTTACAAATATTACGAAAAAAGTTGTAAAAAAATCTTACCTGAGAACCCAACGTTCTTCAACGATCTTTTTATAATACCTGTCCCTTAGACTTTTATAAGAATCCATTGCCTCAGACGGGTTAACTTCCAATAGTGTGTAACTTTCTTCTAGATTCTCCTTTTTATCACCCAAAAGGACAATTTTTCGTACAGTTCCGTTGCAGCCACCAACCAATAATGTCACATCGATACTACTCACAATATTTGAATCATCCAAACTTTTAGTAAGATAAAACACCACTGTATTTTCCGATATTTCAATATCTGTGGCAAATAAATAATGGATGTATGAAATTTCTTTTTTCAGATTGGACTTGGTGATCAAACAAGTATTCTTTGGGCCCAAAAGAGATCCTTGTATGCAACTACATGCGGTAATCATCTGACTGCCGTTACAGAAATCTGGTATAATCAGTTGATTCGATGGATAGAGACACTTGGACAGTTGAAGTTCTTGGCTGAAAAGATTGTAACAGTCCTAAAAATGTATATAATATTTTTATGTGATTAAAGAATGCCCTTTAGCGAATTTAAACCAAATTGGGAGTACAAAGCTAGTGTAAGTTCACTATGGTTCTTCAGTTCAATAAACAGACCAATGAAAATGTTTTAAATAAATTTTACTAGCATGACCCCAGCGTACTGTGTTGTTATTCCATGACGTAATATGATTTGAGCAACGCAGACTTCTGACCTTATTAAGAGAATATCAACAAGAAAGGTGAAGACGTATTGTTCCATAGTCAACGATGCATAGCAATTGCATTGCTAAAAGAAACTGCCACAATTAGAGTCACGGCTTATTGATTTTAAATCTTATGTACATTTTGAGCGGATAAATTCAAATACTTGGGTTTTATAATCACGAAAAAGGCAACAACAGAGGAAAAATTACACAAAGATTAGGACAAACAAGAACAGCAATCCGACAACTTAACTCAGTATGCTGGGATAGACACCTAAATATGAAGACAAAAACACAGATTTATAAAACATTAGTGCGAAGTATTATGACATATGGGGCTGAAAATTGGATCATAAACAAGAAACACAGCAATAAGATAGTAGCAACAGAGATGAAATGCCTGCGAAGATGCTGCAGAGTAAAAAGAGTGGATAGGAGAAGTAATGACGAAATAAAGCAAAGAACATTAATAGAAACAGACATACTAACATATATAGAACAAACAAGATTTAAGTGGTATGGACATGTAAGAAGAACTAGCGACAGCAGATGGATAAAGAGAATAACCGAATGGAGCCCCATAAGAAGGAGGAAAAGAGGACGACCCCTAATGGAGGAACGAAGTAGACGACGCCATGAGTAAGAGAGGCCTAAACGATGGAGAATGGGACAACAGAGATAGATGGAAACGGTTGAGCGAGGGAAGGCAGTGAATACTGTAGAATCCCTAAATATACAGGGTGTTTCAAAAAGGTATGTCATAAATTAAATCACGCATTCCGGGGACAAAAATAAATTGATTGAATCCAACTTACCTTAGTACATAAGTGTACACAAAAAAAGTTACAGCCCTTTGAAGTTACAAAATAAAAATTGTTTTTTTGCATTATCTCCTAAACAACTTGACATTTTGTAATAAAAATGGACACGTTACTTTCTTGCTCTGAAAGCATTTTTTATACAAAAGAAACAACAAAATCTAAGCGCACAGAAAAATTTTAAGGGGGACGTGCAGTAATAAATCCCCCCCAAGCTTTTGAGTACGTTCAAATCAAATGAATTTTGTGGCATCATTAGTTTAACACATTATCTTTCAAACTTTTTTGTCTCATCACTTTTTCGAAAAACTAGTTTCTCCTAGTTGGCCATAAAATTACAATTAGTTTCTACGGATACAATAATTACAAACAGTTCCATCAATAATAGTCAATAATTTAAAGCCATCACTTATTGTGTGAATAAGATTAATATTAAAAATTTTGATATGACAATGGCCTACACATTTCAGTAAATGGCAGATATGCGTTTAACTTTGGGTAAGTTGGATCAGATCAAATTATGATTTCAATAAACTATCGGGAATATCGTAGGTGAATGTCAAGGAAATAGTGCAGCAGCCGGAAGGCGTTATGCAGTAAAATACCCCAATCGAAATACACCCGATAGACGATTATTTCTGACCATTGATCGTCGTTTACGGGAAACGGGTACATTCTAACCGCAAGTTGCTGGCAATAGTGGTCGTCCACTAATGGATGAATCCAAAAAAAGAAATCCTATCAAGAATCGAACAAGCAAGGAAAGCATTCATGAGCATGAAAACATTTTTTACAAGATCAAACCTTAGTCTGCAGCTTAGAATCCGAATGATCAGATGTTACGATTTTTCTGTCTTACTGTATGGCTGTGAAAGTTGGACAATGGACTCTGAAATAGAAAAAAGAATGGATGCCTTTGAGATGTATGCCTCTGTATATACAGACGAATATTGAGAATTCCATGGGTACAAAGAGTTTCTAATGTTGAGGTACTTCGTCGCATGTGTAAACAAAAAGAATTACTAAGAATAATCAAATAGAGGAAAATGCAATACTTGGGGCATGTGTTGAGAGGCGAAAGATACGAATTACTTCAATTTATACTGGAAGGAAAAGTACAGGGCAAAAGATCAGTAGGAAGACGCCAGAACTCGTCGCTGAAAGACCTCAGGAGAAGAAGACAGCGCCATGAGAAGAAGAAGAATAATGGATGCAACTGATGAAGACATTTTAGAAATCATTGAAGAAGTCCCTGGAACAAGTAAAAGGGTAATAGCTGCTCAACTAAATTTTCCTCGCGTAAGGGTTTGGAGGCGTTTAAAGGATCAGCTGCTTAAACCCTATCACTTAACGGTTCAAGAGTTATTGGTTAAAGATTATCCTAAAAGAATTGGATTTTGCGATTGGTTGTTAATGGAGAATACTCGAAATGTTAATTTTATTAGAAATATTTTGTTTACCGACGAGGCTACCTTCAGTAGAAATGGAATAAAAAAACATCATAACGAGCACATTTGGGCCGACGAAAATCCTCACGCCAAAAAAACGACTCATCACCAAAAGACTATCAAAGTTAATGTTTAGGCAGAAATTGTGGATAACAATCTAATAGGCCCAGTATTTCTTCCCGACAATTTAAATGGTGATAATTATTTGCAGTCCTTGGCAAACGATTTACGAGAGTATTTGGAAGAAGTGATATTGCAATAAGGCAAAATATGTGGTTTGTACAAGATGGCGCTCCACCGCATTACAGTAATGAAGTCCGGGAATACCTTTGCAGGCAGAGTCCTGGTAAGTGGATTGGAAGGGGTCGTGACGCACCTATTTCTTGGCCACCCAGAAGTCCAGGTCTTAACCCCATGGACTTTTGCTTTTGGAGGTTTATGAAAGAGAAAGTGTATTCTGTAACAATAGAGGACGAACAACAATTGAGGGTTAGAATAATTGAAGCTGCAAATCAATTTCGTCAAAAAAATATGATTTTTCAGCGCATTCGGTTTTCCTTATTAAAACGATACCGAATGTGTATTGAAGAAAATGGGAGTCATTTTAAACATTTATTGTAATGTATTTATAGAGGTTATAGACATTTTTTGTACGTGTTAATTCATTTATAAGCCATTTATTTAGTTGCACGTAATTTTTTAAAGGTTTATGAAAACCGCCGTAACTCAATAAAAACTGTTTTTTGAAAAAAGTGATAAGAGGCAAAAAAGTTTTAAAAATAATGTGCTAAACTAATGATGCCAAAAAATTCATTCAGAACAAGAAAGTAACGTGTCCATTTTATTACAAAATGTCAATTAGTTTATGAAATAGTGTAAAAAAACAATTTTTATTTTGTAACTTCAAAGGTCTGTAATTTTTTTTGTGTACACTTTTGTACTAAGGTAAGTTGGATTCAACCAATTTATTTTTGTCCCTGGAATGCGTGATTTAATTTATGACATATCTTTTTGAAACACCCTGTATATATACATTTTGAGCTCTGTATCTACGAATTCTTTTTCTCGCAGGCTCGTGGTATAAAAAAAAGAAACAAACATTAGATGACAATTCGAGTTCTTATAGAAAATACAGATACACTTGAGGTATGGCGGCAATGCTTATCTGGGATAAAATAAGGCTGAGGAATATGACGGAATACTATAAAAACTTCCAACGTATTTAAGAAAAAGGACTGGTATGAAAAAGGTTGCTATACAGATTTTCTATACCAGAATTATAAGCAACGAGAAAAATGCAGAAAAGAGCAAACATGCAACTTCCTCCACAAATTATTATGATGGTCCAATTCACAAATACTCTAATGTAGATCATGAACTAATCGGACAAAATAAAATTCCGGGAATAAAATTAGGTCTATAAAAAATGCCCCAATAAAACTTATCAAAGCTCAATGTACTCCTCAATGTGAAGGATGTCGACACATGGATAAGTACTTACTTACTTATTCGTGGCTTTGCACAGCATATTATGTTTGCTATTGTTGTTTTAATTTGTCCGTTCCACTGTAATTTTAGCGGCACTCTTGTCTCGTCTATCCTTCGCGTATGTCCATATCAGAGTAATTTTCGTTTTTCTACTTCGTCATTTAGAGTCTCCTTCGCGTTCATTAGTTCTCTAATTCGCTTATTTCTAACTTTGTCCATTAGTGTTAATCTCCAGCTTCTTCTCCAAAACACCATTTCCATAGTATTTATTCTGTTTTTCATTCTTTTATTTGTCATTCACATCTCTGAACCATACAGGGAACAGCTCTCCTCTATTGTCTTAAAGATTTGTTGTTCAGTTTTGCTTGTAATACCGTCGCTCCATATTACTTTATTTTATTTATTATATCCGTTTCATCTGATCCTGAATTAAAGTTACCCCCTAGTATTCATATTAATTTGTTTGTCTTGTTGAGTTGTTTGCTTTGGTTGTCAATACTAAAAGAAGAAGTCAACAGAACATACCAACAATAAGGGATTAAAGGAAGTCGCAGACATTTCATATAGAAGTATACACTATACATTTGCAACCCAGAGTACACAAATATATAAACTACGTAAACACACATTACACAACCAAATACTACCAAAAAAAACACACAAAACAGTCAGCATTTGATATTCCGAAGGTAAAAACACCACCCTCAGATTTTTTTCAACCAAAACCAGGCTGTTGCCTACAAGATCGAGGTAAGTAAGTCAATCATCAATTTTGAAAAACATAACCTATCAACAACTTGTTGGTTATACATTTTCGCAGAATTTTTAAAATAATTTTTTGTTGAAAACAATTTACGGAGTGGAAATTGAAAAGTCAAACGTTAGTTAAAAATGTAATTTTCATTACAATAAATTGTGGCTTAATCCCATATAAACATATTATTTAATTTAGAAAAGATATACCAAGGAAAGAAAAACATGGACTGCATACATAAAAGAATTAATATTAAATAATAGATATGTTGGTAAACTTCTACTTACTTTATCCAGTCCGATATAAAAATTCGTAGTAAAATAATTAGTAATAGGATGTGTATACATAAAACAGCTGAGACTTTGCCAAAATGCCAAATCCCGATTGTAGAACGCTTCAAAAAATATATCGTCTTTTTCTAAAGTTTCATGAGTCCATCCTGGTGCGAAGAGAGCTACAGATAGATTGTTTTTTACTGCAACTTCTACAGCCTATAACAAAAAAGCGTTTAATTGTTTATATAAATAAAACATAATTTTTTACAATGTTATGGGGTTATAAAAAAACGTACTTTTATATTATTATACCTCTTATAAGGGATTTTTTAAATAAAGTTTTTAATATTTATGGTATATGTGAATTTATCTAAAAATGTGAATACGGCAATAATTCCAATTCATTCATTCTATTGAAAGAAGTTTTTTGTCGATAACGAATATCAATTTGTATATACTACTCTTCCTTTTAGTAACTGAAAGTTATAGTCAAACGTTAATTAATTTAATTTAATCTGATCTAATGTGAATTATTTTAATATTGCTATTGAAAATATTTAAAATAAAAAAATAAATTGCATAATTATTGTTACTATAATAAATTTACACGCCACCAATGAACTGCACTCGTTGCAGATCTTGCCGCAGTGTATGCTTTTGAAACTATAACCTCACAATCCTATTGAATTTTAAGTTCGGGATAATTACCTTGGACGTATTAAATTTTCCTCCCCCGTACATATTCCTCCCAAAAACGTCTACACCTACAAATACATCAAAATTTCTATACTTAGCAGCTGCTACGGTATTCATAATGGTTTTTTCGTTCCACGTATAGTTTAGAAAAATTCCGTCACAGGAATCAAAAAAATACCTGAAATAAACATTTGTTTGAATCATTTAATTCATATATAAGCATATCAGAGTCTTATATACCCTAGAATAGAATAAGATCGGTCAATGTGGTCGCCAACATCACTAGAAGATATGTACCTTTAGAAAAAGAAGACCAGAGCTTTTGGAAATTATTTACATGTTAATGCTAATCATTTTTGGTACGTACGATATATACAACACCTCAGCCCATATTAAACACCAGGATATACTTCTTTTTTTACTAAATTTTATTGTTACAAAATCTACTCACAAATATCCCATCAGAAAAATATATATTTAAAAAATGTGTACACTTACTGATTTTCTTTATTGAGTTCGTTTTGCCAAAGCAACTCTCCTTGAATGGTAACACTGTCGTACCAAATAACTACGTTTCCAGGATTGTCTTCATGTAACAGTCGAGTAAAATAAGGAACAAATTCTTTTAAGGCTTCCATATTTTCAACTTTATTTTCAATATTTAATAGCCAACCGTCAAAACCGAACAGTTTCGTTATTTTTTGTAAAGACTGAGCAAACGTTTTCATTGTTTCCAAATCTCGAAATATATGTTTATCACAAATATCCTTCCCTGAATCAAATTCGGTTATTAAAGTGCCTAAAAACAAAATCCCCACTGTGTATTGGTAACATTTGACATATTTAAACATAATTACTTCCTATAAAACGCTTAAATCTATTGTTTTTTTTTTCTATTCTATTTTTAAATATTTCGGAGGTAATATCCTATTTATAGAATTTGTAACTGGACTAAACTGCAATTAACCATAGACTGGAATAACAAAATTTACCTAGAATCTTCACGCCATTTTTGTGAGCAGCGTTGATCCAACCAAGTGGAGGAATTGTTATAAAATGATGACTAAAATATACAAAAATATCAATCTGGGCCCAATTGTAAAATGTGTATCCATTTCCTACAATTGCCTCATCTGGATTATGAAGATACCTAAAATTATTCACGTTATTTTTTAAATATGTATACCGAATATAGATAGTAAATTTTATAAAAATCGGTCAAGCCGTTTTGAAGAAGTATGGCAACTAACTCTTTGACACTAATATGGCAATTAAAAATAGAGGTTAGTAATATTCGGGTAAAAATTAAGAGAGGTATATATTTTTAATGCCACATCATAAAAAAATAAACATAAAAAATTGTGTATAAAAAATTTAAAAAAATGTTTGGGTTGGATCACCCTTATCACTTAGGAATAGGAAAAATATATTACGACCAATTATCAGACCTATCTAATATACATAGAAAATTTTATAAAAATCAGTCACGCCGTTTCGGAGGAGTATAGCAACTAACTCTGTGACACTAATATGGCTATTAAACAATAGGGGTTGGTGATACAAGGGTGAAAATTAAAGGGGTAAGACGGGTTGTAGAGTTGTGTTATAGAGGTAGCACCTTTTATCGGACGACCACATCGAGCGTCATAGACGGGAGATGGTTCTTGATAACTGGTCCTCATAAGACAACTAACTCTCACTTATGGCTCCACGTGCCACACCCCGGGCAACTGCATTGGTCTGCAGGCTAAACTAAGTGAGGGTAGCCAGATATGGCGAACATTTCACCGAGCGATTGCCGGTATAAGCAATCCCACACTTACTGAACAACGGCTTCGGGCGGATGAGTTGGTAAGTGGAATGGCACTCTTATATCCTGGCGCTAAGAAATTGACACCAAAGGCGAACAAATTAAGTAAACGGTCAACGGCATAAGGATGCAGAAGGCAAGGAGAAACCACTGCATTAAAGATCCAATTGGATATCTCTAGTACAATCATCATGGCAATGAGTACTAAAAGAAAAAAAGAAACTGATCATGGGAATCGGAGCCCAAGATCCGACAGGGGAGGAACAGACACCAGGTGGTTAACCGGCGAAACCGTCAAACATTGTCAAACATCGAAACAAGACAAAGTAAAATTATCAAAAGCAAAAATAGGTACGTGGAACGTCAAAAGCATGTATCAACCTAAACTTTTAAAATGCATAACATCCTTGAAGAAATGAGAAGAATGAATATAAATATAGTAGGTGTAAGCGAAACATGGTGGCCAAACTCAGGATACCTTTCGACAGAAACCGGTACCTTATATTACTCGAGAAACATTGACAACCAGCATAGACGTGGAGTAACAATTATTGTCGATACAGAGGTCAACAAGTCAATAGAGGGTTTTTTCCTAATCTAAGAAAGAGTGATGCTACTACAAATAAGGACATCATACACAACTAAATTTGATCCAAGTATATCCGCCAATGACGGATGCAACAGAGGATGAAGTAGACATATTCTACCAACAAATTGAAGATGCCCTGAAAATGACAAAGAACAGGGAAATCACGGTAGTTATGAGCGATTTCAATGCAAAAGTCGACAAGGGAAGAGCTGGAACAATAATGGGAGATCAAGGACTAGGGGAACGTAACGATAGAGGAGATCGTCTAAAACAATTCTGCCAAAAACAACGTCCAATAATCACAAACACGTTCTTTAAATTACCTATGAAACGGTTATATACATGGCGCTCACCAGCAGATAAACCGGAAAAAGGGGTAAGAAACCAAACCGATTATATAATGATTAAAGAGAGATATCGTAACACCATCAAATTAGTTAAAACATATCCAGGAGCAGATGTCACATCAGACCATAACCCCACTAACCGCCAATGTCACGCTTAAGCTTAAACGTATTAGAAAACCCCAAAGAACTCCAAAATTAGATGTTAGAAAACTGAAAGAAGCTGATATAAAAAACAAACTCCGACAGAAAATATACGAAAACTTTGATAAATTATATACTAACATCTACGAGATAAACCAACAATGGAAAACATTCAAAAAACTGCCCCCTCGTTCCATGCAAAGAGATATTAAATGAACCGATAAGAAAGAGAGACAACTGGATGACCGACGAAATAGGATGGATCAAAGAAGACAAGCCAAGAACAAAGACAGTCACAATTACAAAATCATTAACAATGAAATCAGAAAAATAATAAGAGGCAAAACAAACTTACTATGAGGAAAAATGTAAAGAGATAGAAGATCTTCAGAACAAATACGACCTATTCAACCTGCATAAAAAGGTTAAAGAAATAGCAGGGCTGCAAAAAACAAACCACAACACAACTCTTTTAGATAAAAATGGAATAATTATGAAATGGAAATACTATGTTAAAGAACCTCAGAACCTGGTTCAACACAACATCTGTGCAGCTTTTCCGCGCTGCTGCAGATAAGATAAAGATTGTCATGATGGTCGCCAACATTCGTCACAGATAGGCACATCAAGAAGAAGAAGTTTAAGCTTATAAATTACTTTTGTATATTACTTTTCCTATAATATCTTATCATACTGGACAGTCATACAATAGAGTGGAATAAATCATCATACACTATGCTCCATAGTTACAAATGAATACACTATAATTGATCATTTTGTTATCACTTTATTGCACAACATAGCAACCATATTATGTTTCTGCGGGCTTGTAATAATTTCGAATAGCCACAATAAGGTAAAATTAAATATGATTTTATTGTTGTGTTACCTGTCAGCTTGATATCCCCCTTTGTAATCATGGCACACTAACATTTTTGGTACTAATCTTGCATCTATCCTAGGCCTCACAGAAAAGTAATCTAGTTCTGAATGGCAATCTTCTTTGTAATTTTTGGCTACAGTACATGATCTGGGTTGTAGAGGTTGCACCCTCGAAATCCAAGCAGGTGGTTCCTAAATACAAAACATGGACATCATGATATCTAGACCAACACATAAAATATCACAAACTAACACAACAAAGGAGTATGGCTACAATAGCCAATATAACCAATAGGAATACACACAACCAAACTTATGGAACTTATATGGAATCACCATATATTTCAAGCCAATATTTATTTCTTTTGAAAAAACGTTATTGTTGCGAAGAATAAAGGTTTTTATTGAAAATTAACAAACCGATAAAACAATCAGAGCCCTACACGTTATAGATTATGTGCTTTAGTTGCACATTAAACGAAAATAAATAAACTTACTTTTGCATTCAAAAAGAAAGTATGTCTTATAGCATAGCGGCAGTGGCATGGAACATAGCGGCAGTGGCAGGCGTAACACAGGACGTTGTGTTAAAAATTTATGCTAGGTATCAGGAATTAGTAACGCTTAAGAATAGACTAAGACAAAGTGGCCAAAAAGTAACAATGGCTCGCCACGATCGTTTCATTGACCAATTAGCTAGGAGAGACCCAACAATTTCTCACCCACAATTCCAAAGGCAACTTTTGGAAGCTATAGGTGTAAGTGTTTCAGTTAAAGTGATAAGAAAAAGACTTCGTACTAAAGGACTATACAGCAGTAGACAGTTACGGGTTCCCGAGTTATCCAGACAGCTTAATTGATCGCTTAAATTGGTGTCTTTAACACCAAAACTGGAACATTAGAAATTATCAAAATGTGCTATTTTCAGTCGAAACTAGGATTTGTGAAAAATCAGATGATCGGCGAATTCGTGTACTTAGTGAGCGAAGAAGTCAAGCAAAAACGGATCTTACCAGATCTGTTCACAAATATAAAGGAGAAAGTGTCATCTTTTGAGGAGGCATTATGATCAGAAAAAAAATTCTTTAATTTTTATTCAACCAACTTTGACAGCTGATAGGTATTTTGATTTCGTTCTAGAAACTGTAGTTAGGCTCTGAAGAGGTGCAATGGGAGAAAATGTATTTTAGGATATTTTTAGATCGGTAAAAATGAGCTGATTCCAAAAAAGTATAATACTAGGGGTCTAACGGATATAATTTGAAAGATATGCGTTTAGAAAATTAATTTTTATTGATTTATAATATTAATAAATTATAAACAAATTATAATAAATAACTTGAAAGTAATCCAGTAATTAATACCTGACTTAATCTTAAATGTTCGAATTGTAGCCCTTGTGTATTTGACAGTAACCTAAACGTTGTACAAATTCTTATAGAACCTTGTTTATGCTTTCTTGAGAAATATTGTTTATTTCTTTACGCATTTTCGTTTTTAAGTCTCCAATATTTGCAGGTTTCGTTTTATGAACAACATTCTTTAAATGACCCCACATAAAATATTCTAAAGGATTGAGGTCTGGCGACCTCGCTGGCCATTCAATATGTCCACGTCTTCCAATTCACCTGTTCGAAAAAATGTCGTTTAGGTACCTTCGAACATCTAAAGCATAATGCGGAGGCGCACCATCCTGTCGAAACCATAAACTTTTATCAAAACCTCCAAGATTAATTGTACTGGGGAATAAATTAACTAAAGTAGGTACGAGATACCCACTTAAAAACTGAAAGTATGTTGGCCCGTTTAAATTACCTTCGAAATAGTAAGGTCTAATGATTTTATTTCTTACAATGCCAGCCCATACGTTTACCTTTTGCGGGTATTGTGTATGATGTTCCCGCATCCAGTTGGAGTTTTATTTTGTCCAGTATCTACAATTCTGACGGTTGACCTCGTCATATAAATTTGAATGTAACCTCATCAGAAAAAATAATATTTTGAACCAAGAGAGGGTTTCGGTGGCTGTTATCCATCATTATTTCGCAAAATTGTATTCTTTTATCTGGATCATCCTCGTTTAATTCCTGTAGAACTGTGCATTTTACTTACTTTACTTACTTTTACGTACTTTGTGTACCGTTGTTTTGTAAACATCGAGATCACTACTAACCTTACGAACAGAAGTGTGCGCATCTTCTTCAAAAGCAAGTAGAACATCTAATGTAACATAATTTACAGAGGGACGACCTGATTTACGTGCATTTTCAACCGTACCAGTTTCTCGAAATTTCTTTTCAATCTTACTTACTGTTGACTGCGTGATGGGTATTTCTGGATATTTATCATTAAATAATTACACACTTCCTTCTGAGTTTGCGATTTGTCTCCATACCCAATCATCATGAGTATTTCAATTCTTTGCTTTACACCCAAATTCATTTCTACTTAAAATTAATTCTAAGTAATAATACAGAACATTCACGAATTAATACAATTATTGTACTACTTAATTGTTATTGAATGTTACTAAAAATAATTACAGTTTACCAAAAACTAGAATTAGGCTACTTTTTTGCAATTGATAATAAATAATTTATTTTCTAAGCGCATATCTTTCAAATTATATCCATTAGACCCGAGTATTATACTTTTTTGAAATCAGCTCATTTTTATCGATCTAAAAATGTCCTAAAATATAGGGTGTTACATTTAAAAAAAGAGCCGATGACGTCATCACTGTAATGTGTATCATCTTGTATAATGAAATTTTATTGTAAAATGTAGAACATTAAATTTAAAAATCGACGTGTTTTAGATTTTTTTAAAAAGGCTTTTAATTTAGGAAATATCGAATTTATTCCATGCTTTACGGACACACTATATATATTATATTACTGTCGTTAATTTTTATGTATTCTTGATTAAATTGCTTTAAAATAAATATTCTTTGACTTCGTATGTTATTTTTTTTTTTCAATTCGCTTGAAATAATAAGAAATACCAGATGATTCGATATAACTTTGGTTGTGTGTATATAGGAATATAGCCAATATACTTCCCAAACAGATTTGGCAATTATAAAAAAATAAATTACTAAAATTTTGCAATTATCAAAGACTTTATCTATACTGTGTGAATTTTTGTGTCAGTGAGATGAAAATAAATCACCCAGTATCAGTAATCACATTATTAAGAGTTTAAAATTTGACCCGAACAGTAGTCAATACAATCGATTCGCAAAAAGTTGAAAATTCATGTAGTAAAACAGTGTTTTAAATTTTGATGATTTAACAGTGCGAATTAACAAACAAAATCTACAACATAGATAAAGTGTTTTGAGCGTGTGTTGTTTTTAACTGAAAAAGTGCATTTTGTTTCAAATCTTTATCAAAATTCCTTGTGATATAATATGTATTACTTTTATTCAAAAGAAACAAAAACATCTCATTAGTGTAGATAAGAATAAATCAGTTGTTTTAACCAGTGTACGTGACATCATAAAACCAAAACTTGATTACTTGATTGCTTATAGGATACACAAAAAGTAAGGTTTTAAGTAGAGGTTAAAAAATGACAAGATTTTGTAGCAAATTAAATCCAGTGGTGTTCCAATAACTTTTCTTTTATTTTTCAAAGATGTCTGGTAAATGTTGCAAACGTTCTACCAAATGAATTTTTAACTCTTTCGAGACGGGTATTTTTCGCTAGGTCGGGCGAGCTGGACGCATAAAATTTTCGTTTTTCAAATCAACGTTTATAAGATTGAGATTTTGCAGATAGAAACAAAACGCTTTTATTTCAATGAACATTATAGTAGTCATACAGTAGAATTCATAAAAAAACTAATAATTGTAAAAGTAAATAATATTGCATAGCAAGTGTGGTCCAGTGGCACATTATTTAAAAGGTTTTTTTTGTTTTCTCTACACGTCACTCTATTATTATTTATTTTTAATTTTCGTAATAACTTTGAAGATAATTTTAGATTTAACTAATTTATTGGTTAGCAACAACAAAAAACATAAAATTTCAACAAATTAACCAATTAAATGTTCGAAATGACCTCCTGCGACCTCCATACAATAATACAGTATATTTTCAAAGCCTTTTCGTACATTTGCAAGTACCCCCGGTGTCAATAATCGGCATTCTGTCACAATTCATTGTGACAACTCTGCAAGATCTGCAGACGGAGTGGCATATATTTTTTATTTTAGGTTTCCCCACAAAAAAAAATCCAAAGGCGAAAGATCTGGTATTCTGGCCGGCCACTCTATCGGACTCTATTATACTCTAAGTATACTCGTCGGAAAAACACGTATTGTAGAACTTATGTTGGTTGTTATTTATGATTTCACTAAATTCTTCACAAAATTGAAGCCGACGATCAGGATCATCTTCGTTTAATGAATGAAGTAATCGTGATTTATAAGGGTGAAATTTATTGGATTTTATAATTCGATAAACACTAGATGCTGATACACCAGATGCACGAGATAGTTGTTTGATAGACTGTCAATTATCCATTTGTAAATAACCCCATACCGCCACTTCAACTGCTTCATTTCGTACTCGACCATCTACTTCGTGCTTTGTGTTGTTAACGTCACCTGTAGCTTTTAACTTATCAGTTAAATGTTTAACTTATTGGTAACTTACGTTTTTTTCTGGGTGATTCGTAGTAAAGATCCTTGCCATAGCTTTAGCACACTGATTATTTCCATAGTATAGCTTAACTAATTCTATTCTTTTTTTTTATTTAGAAAATCGCATCGACCAAATTACATTAGGTACAATTACTGCATTACAATTTGGTTTATTAAATATTGTGGTACTTATTAATGTCTTTCAAGAAATTCAGAGCATTGTTAAAGTTACAGTCTGCACCTAGAGCTTCTAGAAGTGCTCCTGGTATCTTATTGTTACTTCGTTATTGATGTAGAGGGGACATTCACATAGTATGTGCATTATTGTTAGTGTCGTATTACACGTTTCACATCGCGGCGGTTCGCACTTTTTAATTAAGTAATCATGCGTTAACCTAGTATGTCCGAGTCTGAGGCCCGTTACTATTATTTCTTGACTTCTTGATGTAGGTAATACATTCCATGTCTCTATGCTGGGTTTCACTTGTTTTATTTTTGAGTTCGACACATTCCATTTATTTTTCCACGCACTTAAGATTGATTTTTTTATATAAGCCACTATCGCGTCTTTCGCACTATGGTCAGCAGTTTCGTTGCCTTCTATTCCTATATGGGATGGGATCCAGATGAAATTTATCTCATTATGATTGATATAAGCCTGAAGAAGGACTGTTTTAATTTTTTTTTAAAGCGGATTTTTTCGATACAGTTGTCGGATGCTTTGTATGGCACTAAGTGAGTCTGTTAAGATAATATATTTGCAGTACGTTATTAGATTGATTAGTTCTATGGCGAAATTCTATTCTTTCTTTACTATAATATCCCACGGTATCCCAATGGTAACATGGTAAACATTAAAGAAGATAACTAGGATTCATTATCTTTAAAAAAAAATCACTTGAATAAGTGATATTTTTACAAAAAAAAAATATCTTCAGCACAGTGGCGTGTTGATATCGATTTGTAGGTTGATTGAATTATTGTATTGCAGGTCACTAAGCATATTTAATTAGTTAATTTGGTGAAATTTTACGTTTTTCTTGTTATTGCTGATATTCAACCAATAAATTAGTTAAATCCAAAATTATCTTCAAAGTTATTACGAAAATTAAAAAAAATAGAGTGTCAGATAGAGAAAAAAAATACCTTTCAAATGATGTGCCACTCGAGCACATTTGCTATTTAAAAAAAAGGGGTGGTTGATGCGGGACAGTAGGAGGTTACATTCGAGGGCATGAATTTTGCATGAAAATTCGTCCCTCTCCCAATACAAATTGACGTGTTTTTTTAATTTTGAAGAAACTCTTGGTTTATGAGTTTCTGGGGTGTTAAATTTTCTTTGGAACACGCTATAGATACTTGTAATATAAATAAAATAATGTCACGAAGATTACAATAATTTCAATCATATATATATATATATATATATATATATATATATATATATATATGTATGTATTTATATATATATATATATATATATATATATATATATATATATATATGTATGTATTTATATATACACATATGTCCAAAAGTTTGGAATATTGGAATATTTCATCTTTTTATTGATTTTTATATATAAAATCATCTGAATAGTTAAACATCATTTTGTTTCAATTATCAAGAATACTAAATAAATCTCAAAACCAGATAAACGATATGCAAAAAAAATATTTATTTTCTTGGAGTGAAAAACTTACAATGTACAACTTACATTTAAAAATAAATTAGTATAGAAAAAAATAATTTTTAAGAACACTAATAATAAGTATTTCCTCCATTGGCCTGTATGCAAGCCTGTAGGCGATTTGGCATGCTGCCGATTAACTGGTTGAGCTGTGCTTGCGGAAATCTCTTCCATTCTTCACGTGCAGCATCTTTAAGTTCTCAAAGTGTAATAGGGGGATTGTTTCGCTTCTTGATGCGTGTTTTAAAAATGTCCCAAGCATGTTCAATAATGTTCATGACGGGGGAATTCGAGCGCCACTGTAATATAGATATTCCTTCTTCTTCAAGAAAATTTTGTACTGCTGATGTTCGATGAGGAGGTGCGTTGTCATGCATAAACACAAATTCATCACCTACTTCCTCTCGGAGTAGACGTACGACAGTATTTAAAACTTCCTTGATGTATACAGCACCAGTGACTCTTCTCTCCAGAACCAGTAGTGACGTCCGTGTACCAGTCATAATACCACCCCAAATCATAATACTGCCACCTTCAAATGCGACACGCGGTTTAGCTGTTTCTAGTGGGGCTTGTCATCCTGGGGCCCTCCAAACCAGTGTTCTTCGCGAATCAGATACCAAGTCAATTTTTGACTCATCAGAGAACATCACGTTATTCCAGTTAGGATCATGATGCGCCATTTCTCTAGCCCATTGCAACCTTCCTATTTTGTGTTGGTAGGTTAGTTTAGGAACACGTAGTGGTCTTCTACGATACAAATTTACCGCATTTGGTCTGCGTGTATTTGTTTGCCGTGAAATATTCAGTCCTTGAAGCCTAGAAATTTCTCTGGATATACCACTTGTAGATTCCAGACGATTTCTACGAGCTATAAATGTTATTTGCCGGTCTTTTGCTGCTGTTGTACATCGATTTCTACCACTTCTGAGACGATCCTTGACTTCATTTTTATCTTGGAATTTTTTTTTATTTTCGATACAGCACTCTGAGTAGCATCAGCAATATTCACGATATGACTTTGACTAAAGTCCTGTTGTAACAAAACCATTACTCTGGATGTGTCAAAATGAGATATCACGTTTCTAGACATTTTTAAACGGCTCAATTAAAATTTAAACAAAGACGGAAATAATGTGTAAATACGCTAATCAGTTGAATGTGACCAAAATCATACAAAAACGATTCAAATTTTTTATCATTTTCATTTAAAAACCCTCCAGAATGAATATCAACAACAGTTTTAAAACCACCATAGGCGTAGATATATTATTTGTACATATTCCAAACTTTTGGACATGTGTGTATATATATATATATATATATATATATATATATATATATATATATATATATATATATATATATATTGATTTAGAGTATCAGCAATCGGTCAGGAAATAAAACTCTATTTGTTCAGTCTCAATATTTCGTCACGATTTTGTGACTTCTTCAGGAGAAAACTGTAAATTTATTAGAATAATTAATGATTATATGTAAACAAAATGAATATTTTAATACTTACAACTATAAGAATGAAAATTTAAATTTTTCTGGCATATCTAAATAAATGACATATTTTTGTTTGATTTTATTAAGGAGTTATGGTAACCGCAATAAATAAGTATAATAATAATAAGTAATAAGTAAAATATGTCATTTATTTAGATATGCCAGAAAAATTTAAATTTTCATTCTTATAGTTGTAAGTATTAAAATATTCATTTTGTTTACATATAATCATTAATTATTCTAATAAATTTACAGTTTTCTCCTGAAGAAGTCACAAAATCGTGACGAAATATTGAGACTGAACAAATAGAGTTTTATTTCCTGACCGATTGCTGATACTCTAAATCAATATTTAAAACAGTACGGTCGAAAAAATCATTTGAAATATATATATATATATATATATATATATATATATATATATATATATATATATATATATATACATATAGGTAAATATATTAAGATAATACTATTATAGGAATTAATATTAATCTCAACAGTCTTCCGGATTGAATGGCGTCGATTATCATTGCGCCGAGCTTTCGACATCCTCTTCGATGTCTTCTTCAGGGCTTCCGAGGTCTCAGCCTCCCGAGCTCCAAGACACTACTACACTTATCACTAACCAATGCATTACTATAGTGCTGAGAATAGACGACGGGTCATTTATACCGTCGATGGTGACGTAGTTTAGATGGAGGTTGGTGTGGTGATTAACGTGGGGATTGGCGCGGGGATTGGCGCAGGAGTTGGCGCGAACATTACATTGACGGGTGGAGCTGACGATATTTTCTTTATGAGAGGTCTCCAAGTCGAAGGTAACCGTATGCCGTCATCTCTTTTATTGAGACAATTTGACCTTTTTTCAATTTCTATGGCTTCTGAGACAATTCTTGGTTTATAGAAGCGAATGGGGGCTATGGTTCTGGAGTTTTCAAAATCAATTTTGTGTCCTGTATGAAGGTGATGTTGACCTAGAGCTGAAATTGAGTCGAAATTGCGAACAGGAATGGAATGTTCATAAACCCTATTTTGGATTCTACAATTTGTTTGGCATATATAGGATTGGGGGCAGTCTGCACAAGGAATTTCTTAAACTCCGTGTTGTTCATTTGGAATATTGTCTTTGATTGATCGGACAAGAGATGAAAGTTTTTGTTGGGGGGTAAATATTGTCTTTATTCCTCTTGATTTTAGAATTTTGTAGATTTTGTCAGTGACACCTTTGATGTAAGGAATAAAAGCTTTCGTGTGATGAGGGTCTGAGTCTCTGGGTTGAGATTGAGTGGGATATTGATGTCTGTGGATGCTCCTATTGATGTGATTTTCGCGGTAACCGTTTTGGATGAGGGCTTGTTTTGCCGGATGAGCGGAACTAGAGAGCTCAGCGGGTCTACTTGCATCATCGCAAAGGCGTATTGATCTGTAGAAAATCGTATTAATGACTGAATTAATTTGTGAAGGGGGATGATGAGAGTTGGCATGTAAGTAAAGATTGGTATGAGTGGGTTTTCGATAAACAGAGTGATGACAACCTTCTGATTTTCTTTGGGATATGGGATTTTCTTTATGATAACGTCAAGAAACGTTAGCGATGAATCGGTGAATGAAACGGTAGGAGTTTTCATCTCCATCGTGAACTAAATACTAGGATGTATACCAGTCAGATGGGTTTGAATATACACCAAAGCATCCCTGTAATGGGGCCAAATGACGAATGTATTGTCAACATATCGTAGCCAACATGTTTTAAGCATTGATATGGATAGTGCTCGGGTCTCGAAGTCTTCCATAAAGATATTGGCAATTACTGGAGATAGTGGGGAGTCCATTGGGGCATAATTTATTTGTCTGTAGAATTGATTTTGGAAAATGACATAAGTGTTGGACATACAATGTTTAATCAGAGATAAGTGGGCTTGCTGGATACTGTATTTAGTTTCATCTATGTTTGTAGAGAGTAAAACGATTTCGAAACTTACTAGAATGTCTGACGGTGAGATAGGGTATTATTTAAGAAGTTCGATGAAATGAAAAGAATTTTTGAAGAAGGATGAAGCATTTTCGGCGAGAGGTTGTATATTTTTGGCCAAGTACTTGGCTAATGGTTGTGTAGGGCAGTTGGATGCACTGACAATGGCACGTAGAAGAATATCGGGTTTGTGAATTTTGGGTAGGCCATATATTCAAGGTGTTTTGGAAGACTTTTCAAGAGGAATTAGAGATTGTTTTATATCAACTAGAAGAGAGGTTTTATTGTTTTATTGCTTTTGTTGATTTCTCCAGGTAGGTTGTTGGATTATTAGGAATTGGTCTGTAGTCTGGAGTATTAATGAGAGTTGAAAATTTATTAATATAAGAAGTGATTTAATATTAATTCCTGTAATAGTATTAATAGTCCTCATGTCGAAAGTTCCACGCGGTACTTTTTGCGGAAATTTTGGAAAATGTTTTCGGTTTCATAGCACAAAAGTTTTCACTCCAAATCGGGTCTTATCGAAGAGATATACTGTCTAAAATCAAGTGTGCCTTTGAAAATTTGATTGTAATATTTTTAAACACTGTTGGAATGACATTGTCGACGAAGTGTAAATATAGAAGTAGTTGCCTAAATCTCCGGTCATATATTTTGTAAAAAAATCTGTTTTTATCAATTCATCTTTTAGTCAGCATTCTTTTATCATGCGTTTATTTGTGCGGTATTAGAATCGTTAAAACAAAGAAGGTATAAAATTCACTCACAGTTTTGTCAGTCCATTTCTTTGATTTTATAATTTCAACACATGCATAATAATTGTATTAATTATTTGTTACATTAATAATATATTTGATAAGGTCTTGATCAAAAATAATAATCACATTCTTTAAGATCATCCGTTAACATCAAATAAAGGTGTTATGCCTGATCTTGCGTTATCAAAATTGTATATTGTAGGTGTAAAATTGTTTACAGTAACTGCCTGTAACTGGCTCTTCATCCTCACTGCTAATATCACTATTATAATCATCATCAATATTGTCAATTTCCCTCAAGAGTTCTTCAAGAGTTCTTGTTAGTAATCGAATCAGCATTAAGCCTTGATAATAGATTCAGAGCCGTGAAGGATGCCTCAAACGAGGTCAAAATTGACAACAGCCAAAAAAATCGAGGAGCTTGAGAAACAAGTTGGTGTGATAGCAGACGAAGTTAAGAGTATGAGAACTAGTTTTTCCTCCTGTCTTGATGATGTTAAAAAGGATCTCTAAAGCTATGGTTTGTTAGAATCCTGCGCAGCGCACGGCGTACACGTACAGCAGATCTGTTGTACGTGACTCACGGCAGTTTTGGATGAGTCGGTTTGTTAGATTAGTTCGCATACATATATTCTGTCGCGCTCAAAACAAGCTAAGAAATTAGTTTCACGTTTGTTCTCTTAAAGATTGTGCGTTTATAAAACTAAATTCTCGCAAACTTAACGAAATAATTTTATTAGTCAAATCTAAATAAAAAATAAAAATGTCAACGAAATTTTTTCATGTAATGCAGAAGGTACTTTAAATTAACAGTCAAAAGAAGATTGTTTCAAAACGCGGAAAAATTTCGTTAATGTTTTACTTTTCACGGATTTATTTCGAACTGATATATTGGAGGATGCTCCCTTACTAGATCCACTAGTCTTTCATCTTCCTCGAAAGAAAATGTAGTAGACATCACTTAATTACTACAATCATAATAACTGTACAAAAATGCAATTATAATTTCGGTATAGATGTGTATGCTGTAAGCTCAGCTGAACGTTTGCGTCCAAATCAAATTGATTTGATTTCAGCGCACACCGTCGACGTACACCGCTATCCCTCTGAAGTGCGCGCAACTAAGCAGAACCTAACAAACCGTTATCATAGAGAACCATTCCTTTGATATTGACGAACATGCGCGGCGTTCGACTGACTGTGAGTTATGCGTCGCTCACTGTTCTAACAAACCATAGCTTAAGGTCTACACAAGGTGGCTCAGGGAATTAGTGCACAAGTGGTGCATAATAATGTGATATTTGAAGTGTCTGAGAGGCAAAATAAAGCATGTAACTTGATGATGTTTAATTTAATCCATAACACGAGGAAGTTATTAGGCTCCCCAGGTAACATACTGAGCTCAGCCAGAATTGGAAAATGCAATAAGCATGGACATCAATCACTTCTCCTAACCCTTGAGTCTCCTAATATGGTTCGTTCAATCTTGAGGAACAAAAGAAGACTCGATAGAAGTTTAAAAGTGTTTCTTGAGGCTGACCTACCTAACAAAACGAACAACATGCAGAGGTTAATTCTCTGAATGCAGAACTTAAAGAAAGGCAGCGTAATGGTGAACCAAATCTTACTCTAAAATATATAAATGGTATACTAAAATTGCTCACAAAAAAACTTCAAAAATCAACAGAATTAAAAGTTGAAACAACTTCGTCAACACCTGCCTATTTTCAGAATGTCAGAGGTCTGCGAACAAAACTCCATCTTTTCTATGAAAATATATCATATGACATTATAGCACTTAATGAAACATGGTTGACTAGTGACATTAACAATGCTGAACTACAAATGTTTAACTACAACATTCACCAAAGGATAGATCTTCAGTAACAAGTACTTTTTCTTGAGGAGCTGGGAGGTCTGTAAAACAATATCTAATACAGTTTTGTTAGCAAGTAATAATGTTGAACATTTATTTGTTAAAATTGAAATCAATTGGAAGCAATAAGTTCATCATTGCTACTGCTTATTTTCCACCGCAAAGTGAACCGAAGAAATATTTGGGGTTTACAGAGAATTTGGAGAAACTATCAAATAAAAATCCAGATCATAAGCTTTGTATCTTGGGGGACTTTAACCTCCCTTAGGAGGTCCAAGGATAAAATGTCTTCAGTGGGCAGGAGCTTCACCTCATGAAGTTGAATCCATACAGATTCTTTCAGCTTCATGTTCATACAGTAACCTTTATCAAGTCAACTCTGTTAAAAATGCACAAAACAATTTGCTAGATCTGATTTTCATGGACGATGGTGAAGCTAAAATGGCTACAGCAGAGATCTTCTTCTTCTCATGGCGCCATCTCCTTTCGAAGGTTGGCAGAGATAGTTCTACTTTACTTTATTGAATGTTCACTTAAGGATATAGTTTTATTAGTTTTGTCAGTATATTTAATGAAATCATGGTCTGCTAGAAACTATCTCTATCAATGGCGTCATCTTGCTTATATTCTATAAGCAATATATGTACAGTGCAAGGTTTTGCTTATAACTATTGTCTGGTAATTCTTTCTTTGTGAATATTTAATTGATTGTTGATCTACCTTTCCTGAAACCTCCTTGATATTCACCAATTATTTCGTATTAGTATGCCCTAGGTCTGTTTCTTATTATTTGAGTCAATGTTCCACAGGTCCTATCCAGAACTAGGAATCCTCTATAGTTAGTCTTAGTTAGTCTAGTGTAGAGACTATTAGTACTCTCATATGTGGGTATCTGGAGCACCCATAAACATATCAGTTGAATTCAGCACTTTTAGGTATACTTTACCTGTCATCCATGAGGATTTTAGCTACAGAAGCTCTATATTTTTGTTTCTTATTTGACGGAAAATTTGGGTTTTCTTTTAAAAATGCTGAAAAATTCAAGTCTTAATGTTTATAAACAAAAAATATTTGAATTTTCAAAGAAAAATATCTATCTTGGCTCAATTGGTTGTAGAAGCCTCTCTATTTCTTTAATATGCATTTTTTAACAAACTTTTGGTGTAATTTATTGCAAATATGTATCACAAAAAGTTACAAAGTTGTTCTAATTGTTGGTATCTTAGATAATGAACATTTAACATAAATAATAAATTATTAGGCTGATCTGGTTGAAATTTTTGATGTAGCAAAAGCTCTTCATTACCTACTTGCTTTCTCTAGATCAATATTTGTTTAGATATTAGTCTAACAATTAGTCTCTCACATTTTCAGTATGACCAAGTAGTTTTAACACCTTATAATAATTTGTACATTGCTGAACAACTTCTTTGTTTTTTGCATAGGTAGGTACTAAGATGCTGTTTTTGCATTCATCTGGTATTTGTCCAATTTCTATAATTCTATGTACCTAATAAATAGACTTGTAATATCAATAATCATTTCTTCATTCCTCTTGGATTCAATAACATTTGCAAAATGTGCTGCAAGATACTTGAAAATTTTAATAATATTGATAATAATAAAAAATAAACATGCAATCTTTTGACAGATATTTTAAATTAAATTAATACTCACCTGTAACACTTCTTCCATTTCAGTTGTATTGGCAATTGGTTGGCACTGGTTAAAAATACTAGGCATCATTTTTGGTGAATATTTAATTTTATTTTGATTCATTTTGGAAAATATATCAAAGGCAAGGATATATTTGTTTTCAAGACTACTTGTTGATCAAAGAAAAATAGTTTATGTCCTCCTAACTGGAAGGAATAGAAAATTCAACTAAGACCACAAACACCGCAAGATATAAAAACAATAATATTGAAAAATAATATGAGAAAACCCAATACGATATTGTAGGATTAAACAATATCCTGTTTTTATCTCATGAGCGGAATTTAAATTATAGATATGTTTAGATTATATAGAACTAAAAGCATTTAACTTTACAATAGAAACAATAATAATCAACTTTTACATTAATTGCAGAGAATTGAGTACATGATAAAATATTTCTATTACAATTATTTTTCCGAATTTTAATTAGCTATCAAGACAACCATTACGTTTTCTGTTGACTATGAAATAGTTAGTTTGTAAATTGCATATTATATCCAATAAATCAATTTTATAGCAGATACAAGGGTATAAGAGAAAGAGATTACATTTAAAATTTCAAGATTTTAGATTCCTGAGAAACTTTCACATTCTATAAATTCGTATTGTCCTTTAACCCAAATTCAAAATATTATTTTTCATTGCAAATGTCAACGTCAAAATATCTTCTTTTAAGATTTTTTTCAAAAAAATAAAAGTTCATAACCAGTTTCGTACAGGTCTGTACTCGCTGCAAGCAAATTTGTCTGGTCGAAGTAGAGACACAGAATAAATAATATAACATAATATTTATTCTGTGGTCGAGACAACATTAAAATAATTTAATTTTTTGGGGCTGTTTTTATGAAAATTATTACTGATAAGTGTAAACAATTATTTTCCAAGGTAGCAAAACTATTCGTTTTATACATAAAGTTTAATTACAACTTTTATTTACATATTGAATTGCTTCTTATAATCTATTTACTATTGACTGTCTAATGGCCAAAAACACGGTTTAAATACCCATACAAAAACATTCGAGGAAGTTCTACTATTGTATAGCTCTTCTACAGTGTATACCTGTTCTAGACAGTAGTCTGTGTTCTAGACTATTGTTTGTCTGGCCACAGAATAATAAAATAATCAGAATGCCCACTCTGCTTGTCAAGATAAGTAGGCGCATCTCGTTCGCTCAGACCATGCTCAGACGGAATCAGCCATGTTTTAAACGGAACCAGTGCTGTTCAGTGAAATTTTATCTGGTGTGCATACCATAAACATAATATGCAATATTTTATGTCGTACTTTTAGTTGAATAGATTAAATTTTTTCACATATACTAAATTATTAATCTCTAAAAACTTAAATTATGGTTCTGTCGTAGCTTGCCACAAATTTGTCAATCCGAGTCTGTGTTTCCGTCAAAATATGGCGATCGCGTACTGACCATCGAGCAAAAAGACAAAAGAGGGAATCTAATCGTTATGAAAAGGCGACCAAAAAAGTGGCCTCTGATGGCGGACATATCCGGAAATGCGAATGCGCCAAATTTAAATTTTCCGACACTTATTAACAGTAGCTATAAAATAGTTTTCAGAATGTGTCTTAGACGAGAAAATTTTAATTAAATATTAACGATAACAGTCTAAAATGTGAAACAATTGTTAAAAAACTTGAATATAAATAAGATTTCATGTGACAGTTGGGACAAATAATAACATAACCCAACTAAATTTGATTTCTTAAACAAGGAAATACTCTCTTTCCTTGTTTAATTTGGCCTCTCAAGATGGCACTTCCTGTCTAACAATATTTTTGCCCCCACTACCTTTACATTCCCTCTTTTGTCTTTTTGCTCGATGGTACTGACACACTTCAAAGGCGGCATCTGAGACTGGGCATTCTGATTGTTATTTATTCTGTGGTCTGGCGGCTCATCAGTCCGATTTTGCATTTCAGTCAAACGTTATATTAACCATAAAAAATATGAACTTGATGATTATTAATATCATCGTATTAAATTATTATTTTCTTGGTATAAAAAGAAACCAAAGAAAACAGTTAGAAAAATGTGATTGCGGAATAAAATTGGTTGTGTTTTATCACTCATTTAAGGTTCTTAGAGAATGAAAAAGAGATAACAGCGCTATAATAGTGGTGATAGTGACCTCGTACGATAATCAGTCATTTCATAAGAGGTCTAAGTCTGATAAAATGGCCATTTTAAGTAAGAATAGTAAGATGGTTATTGGCAAATTTATTTCTTTAAAATACCAGAGTCGATTTTATTTAAAAAAATAATTGATTAAATAATGTTTTTAAAAAATAATGGGTAAAATATTTGTGTTAAGAGATCTACTATATTATCGAAATTATATTTGGCTCCATTTTCTTTTAATCACAAAATTATATGTCTAATTTCTAATTATTTACATCATATTATTATGTTCTAAATGTGTTTAAAATGTTATAAACCCACGCCATCCCACGCCTATGATACTTTCCCGTGAGTTAAAAATAGCACTTTAACTTGTTAACTTCACAGTGATAAAAATTGGACTTTGTATTTAAAAAAAAGAAGAAGAAATTTAGGTACGTACCACAACCACAATAACCAATGAAATTTAAAAAAACATGAATATTGGAAAACGTGTAAGTTTTTGTGTTATTAACGTTTTAAAATGTAACAGACAGTTTTCCCAATTAAATAAATGGAATTTGAGTTTATTGGACAAGACAGTCCCTGTGTCTATAGCTCACTCAAAGTATAATTTTAGTAATACAGCTAGCCTATGTGCTTCACCAAAAACTTTGAATATTCACGATACAGTTTCTTCGATTCAAGTTAAAAAGAGGCTTGTGAGAAAGAAAAAGACTTTGGAAGAGGAAGAAAAAAAACCAGGGATATACAATGTGATAGCATTTGCAACTGCTGAAGAATACAATTTGGAAAACCTTTTCGATGGATTACAGAAACAAAATCTGTATGATGTTAAAAAAATTGACAATAATTCAGATGTTCTACATGCCACAGCAAAATATAAAGTCGATAAAGAACAGAGAGAAATATTTTTCTTTAGGGATGGTAAGAATTACATTTGTTACATCACATTACATCATTTTTAAATATTAATATTTTTGTAGGCAGTGTTGTATTTTGGAATATAACAGATTTGGAAAGCAGCAATGTTTTGAAATTTTTAAGGCAGTTTCAAGAAGATAGCTACTCTGAGAGACTGGTACAATCAGAGTCTGAAGTTATGAATTATAAATATTTTGATCCAAAAAGGTAAAACAATACAGAAACATTCTATGATAAACACTTTTTTATAAATTGTTATTTCTTAGTTTATTTTTATGCTATATTTGTATGTTTTGTGTTTTGCCCTATAAAATGTCCTATTTCTTAGCTTCCAAGCTTTTGTATCTTCAGCTATTCTTTTTATCTTTTATAATTTTTTCGTTAACTGGCAAAGGAGAGAGCTGAAAACTAGAAGAGATAATGTTGAGACAGATCTGGTTAGTCGACAATAAGTGGGAATCGTAAAATCATAAAAAAAAATACCCACTCTCACAATGGTAACTATAGACATCCCAATGGAGAAAATTATTTTTCCCATTGGGATGTCTATAGTTACCATTAACAGCATATTTTCATAATATGGGAGGATTACAAACAAGATTTCGGCAGTTAGAGATGTCCGTATTAAATTGCTCATATGATATTATAGTTATTATCGAATCATGATTGAGTGAAGAGTTTTCAGAACATGAAGTGAAATCAAATTTCATGGTTATAATAAATATCGTTGTGATAGGAGCAGGGCAACAAGTTCTAAAAAGTAGGGTGGAGGAGTAATTATTACAATAGCTGATAGATTTAGGTCAAAACTCATTCCCTCTCCTAATAATACCATTGAATAATTATATGTGGAATTAATGCTAACTTATCAACATTCAATTATTGGTGCAGTCTATCTACCACCTAGTTCGTCAATGGAATACTACATAATTCACTGTGAATCTGTCAATAACATATACCAAGGACACACAGATAGCAAGTTTATAGTACTAGGTGACTATAATTTTCCTGAGGCGATATGGTATAATGATGAACTGGGAGTTTGTGTGGATTGTCCTGAGAACTCAAATGCATTAGTAGTTACTGAATATTTTTCTTTTTATAATTTGTTTCAAAAAGTAATAAATCCAAATGATAGGGTTAAATATTTAGATTTAATGTTTACAAAAATATCTGAAATCAAAGTAGAACCGTCATTTAGAGTAGTATATGCTTGTCCTGCTTTTGAGTGCTGTAGCTTGCTTTCGATTTGAAGTATCTGCATTTTGGCCTCAAATTTGGCACATACAAGCTCAACATAAAGCCTATCGCAATGCATGCAAGATTTCAATCTAAGTGTGCCAAATCTCAAGTTGAATTCGGAATTAAATATGTATCGGCATTGATTTTCACTGCAATGAAAATTGGTAATTTTGCATTAAAAAGTAGATACATTTTGTTTATGGATAAGTTTGGATGTAAAATAAGTTTTTGAGTGTTATGTATGGAAAAGTGACTCACTTCTTAGGTAAAGATTCAGTTTGCTCTCTTACAGCTACTTTTACTGCACCGGAGGTTGCATGTGGGATACTTTATGTTTTCCTCTTTGATCAGACAGTGTTTCATTAAATTTAATTTTTTCTTGCAATTTTTGGATACGTCTGGGCGTAACTTTTAATATGGAACATAGAGTTTTTTTACATACAAGTACATTTGTGCCTGCAACAGGCAACATATAAGTAAACGAACAGTTTCGTCGCGATTCAACTTCAAGAACATAAATCGTCTTTTAATGTTTACTAAATCTATGTATCGTAAATAACATTGTAGGATTGTTTTTGCTCCAAGTTAATTTTGTCACACCCATACTTACAGCAACAAGTTCTAGCCTACAATAAAACAAAAACGCATTGAAGCAAAACACATTTGAAAACAAAATTTCAGTTTTTTCATTAAAATTAATTTTTTTTGTAGTTAATTAAAATTTAATTTAAAAGATGCTTTCAGTTTGGATTAAACACATTTTTATGCAAGCGTTTTAAAAATGACCTGTGTTAACCTAATTTATATAGAGCTATTTAGTTACTTAACAATGAGGAAAAAAATACAATTTTTTGTATGTACGTTTACTGGAGCTACTTTTTCAGTAACAACAGCACCTTTTCTGGAAACATATTGCTTCCCAGTGTCTCGTAGGGTTTTTCTTTTATTGTCCTTCCACTCACTAAGCCTAATTTTTCTTTTTCGCGATTTATTTAACTGCTTTTTTGTAGCCACACTCACACTAACATATGCTACATCTGCCACATCTAATATTTCTAATGATGTTACAACCTTATTTGTCGCGGCTCTACTTGAATCCTCGCATAAAAATGAAATCAGGTGATTTTCTGCAACCAATTGCATACCCGTATAACAGAAATGATGGTTACAACCTTATTCTGCTAATAACATTGATTCACAAATATGGAGGGCTACAACCTTATTTAGGGTGGACATTCAATTATCAAATGTCTTTGGCAATTAGAAAAATATTCCCAATGAAAGATGTTTATTATCGTAACTATCAATAATCTTTCCTATAATTTATTGGTTGATTTTCCGTTTAAATAACCATGCTGTGTGGGCTCAATAAATTTTGAAAATAAAAAACCTTAGATCCCTCAGACCAATTGCTAATTCAAATTAGCATTAAAAATTAGATATGATATAAATACATTTATATTTTTTTAGCTTTGCATTTGAATTTAATTTATGCTACATTAGAAAGTATTCATTTAAAATAATTATTATGTAAAGCCTTATGTATTTCCATAATTTTTAGCCAACCTAGTCAATTAAGCTGTGTGGACAAAGATGGAGATTTTGTTTTGCCGTTAACAGAAACCAATCTTATACTTCAGAAGTTTACATTTTCAAATGCCATGATGCTTAGTGTCAAGTTAGGTATATGGGAGTCATCATTGGAAAAATTTATTGATGAAATCGAGTTTGTCACAAATGATTTAAAAAAGTAAGAATGATTATTGAAGTAAATAATTTTAGGAAATAATGGTTGAAAGGTTAATGGAAATTAAAAATTATAATTAAATTGTTGAAAAGTTTATAGATACATTTTATATAGATCTATTGACAAATTAAGGTATCAAAATAATTAGTAATTTTTGGGAAATAATTGATGGTTGATATCTGTTGATTTATTTATTTACTTTTCAGTGGCAAAACTATTAAATTAAGTCGGCAAGATGTACTTAAAAAACATGGAGAGTTGTTTGTACTCCGTCATTATCTTAACTTAAGTTCAGATGTTTTGGATACCCCGGATTTTTATTGGGATAATGAACAGTTGGAAAATATGTACAACCAAGTTTGTTCATATTTTTGTATCAACAAAAGAACGAAGGTAATGCTATTTTTTATTCTTAGTGTATTATTAGACACACCTAAATTTGTAATTTGAATACCGATAGTATTTAAATGAAACTTTAACATGATTGTTGAAAATTGAACTTTGATAATGAAAATGTGTCACTAACTTTTGTAAAATTGTGTTGTCCTGATACTTGTAAAATCATTTTTATAAATTTTTCTTCTATTTTCTTATTGAAGAAAAAATTTAAGGTGTGCTTAAAGTTTTTTGCTGGTTTTCCTAATGGTTTACGAAAGGATGTGTTAGGATTACTTGAGATCTTCTGCTTGTTACTGTTGGTTGCCACGGTGAAAGGCTACTTTTAATCTATTTTAATTTAGTAACCAAATTTTGCCACTCCCAGTTCGTTGCACTCAACAGTTTATTTTTGAAAAAGGCTTTTAAATCACTTGCCACACTCAGATATTCGATGTCTGATTCATCATTACCAATAGCATCGCCAGCACTTACATCGTGCACACGGTCAGATAATCTCAGGATCTCCTGACCAGAGACACATTTCAAACAATGCCGTTAAATATTATCAGAAGGCAAAATAACAATAGTACAAATGGCCCTTCCCGGGACCCAACGACTAGAAAACTCGGACCTATGATCCGAATTTGTCACTTAAATGTAGAAAGCATAAGCTATTCAAGGAGCCAGTACTTATAAAAATTTCTAAAAGATAACGACATCGATCTGGTCTCTCTTCGGGAAACACACTGCGAAACGGAAGAACAACTGCGAAAAAGGGGAAAAATACTTTACTTCGAACTACTGGGTGCCACGTATCATCTATCATACGGCACAGCAACGTACGTTAAACAAAACATAGAAAACGCCGTCCTTGTTTCCACGTGTATTAATGATGAAATTCATAATGTTGTAAAAATTGGAAGCATCACCGTTACTAACACCTACAAACCACCAGCTATATCCTGGCCAGCACAAGTCATCCACACACATCTGCACCCTTCAATATATGTGGGGGACTACAACAGTCACCATAAACAGTGGAAATATATATAAACAATGCAACAGCGGAATGCACTAGTAAAATGGGCAAAGGACGAATATATATCACTTAAGTTTGATACTAAAGACCGACCTACATTCATGTCAGCAGCATGGAAGAAGGAGTACAATCCTGATCTATGTTTTGTCTCTACTAATAAAAACGGGCAAACTCTAGAAATCTCGAAAAGTAATGGACGACTTCTCACACAGCCAACACCGCCCAGTGATCATAGAGGCATCAACCCAAATTCCTATAATCACATCCATCCCTCGCCCACGGTGGAATCTAAAGAAAGCTATGTGGGGTAGGTTTTCTACGGAACTGCACAAAACTCTAGGCTAGATACCCCCTACCATCAGAAATTACAAAAGATTCGTTGGAGCCGTAATAAGCACGGCTAAAAAGTATATACCAAGAGGCTATCGAAAAGAATACATCCCTGGTTGGTCCTATAACAGCGAAGAACTGTACCAAAATTTCCTTGAAAGCGCCGAACAAGAATTAACCGATGGAAATAACGGAAACTGTAGAAAGTCTTAATATTCATACATCAAGTAGGCAAGCATGGACACTACTAAGAAAATTAGGAAGCGAAACTCCCATAACAAGAAACAAAACAACAATTAACCCAAACACTATTTATTACCTCACATCTGGTGTCGACATCTATGGCCCCTGAAGACAAGCCACACACAATCAAGGTAAAATGAGAGCTCAGTACTCCCGCCCTTTTACTTGCGAAGAAATCACTATAGCTCTCAAGGATGTAAAGCCTCAGGTTTTGACAATATTATGAAGACCGGTACCATACCACAGAAACTCAAACGCTCGAAGGTCATTGCCATATTAAAACCAGGGAAACCAAATGATAACAACCGTAAGAACTACAGAACAATAGCCCTACTAGCGGCGACGTTAAAGCTACTAGAACGACTTATCTACAACAGAATTAGTCCAAAGCTACTTGAATCAATACCGGTTGATCAGGCAGGTTTTCGACCGAAAAGAAGCTACGCAGATCAGGTTCTTTCACTTACCACATTTATTGAGGCAGGGTTCCAGAGAAAACTTAAAACTGCAGCCGCATTCATAGATCTAACAGCGGCGTACGATACAATCTGGAGAGAAGGCATGATATACAAGCTCCTCCGTACAATCTCCTGTAAATCCACCGCTCGAATCGTAGTCATCTGTAGAAACAAATCCTTACGGCGGACTTACACACAGTGGGAAAGTATTTCTGTAAATGGAGGCTCCAACCAAACGCTACCAAAAGAGGTTTCCAGTTTCCATCTAAATAACAAGCTTGCAGGAAGAACACTCAACACCCAATTCGAAAACACCACACTCGCTTACAATAAAACACCAAAATACCTTGGGGTGACTCTTGACAGAACCCTGTCTTTCAAGGAACATCTGTCAAAAACAGCGGAAAAAGTTAAATCCAGAAACAACATCATCCGGAAGCTGTGCGGCACTACATGGGGAGCATCGGCTTCCTCCTTGCGATTATCTGTCCTGAGCCTTGTCTTTTCAACAATACTGCTGGACAGAATACCTGTAAACTGGAATACTGCTCTTCAGCCTGGCTTAACAGCCCACATATACACAAAGTAGTGCCCAATGGAACAATACAATGAGAATGACTGCTGTCGTTATCAAATCCACCCCTACACATTGGCTCCCAGTATTGAGCCACATTTCACCACCCAAACTACGGCGCATACACTCCCTCACTAGTGAGTACACAAAGATAATTAGTAACGAGATCCTGCCAATCCATCAAGATATAGATGCTGCTAACGGTAACGGTCTACGCTCCAGACGACCGCCAATAAAAACAGCACAGACTGCTGTGGAAAATGAGCTCAACTTAACGACCACTTGGACTCAAGAATGGATGGAACAACAAAATAGCAGGTTACCCAGCATCACACAAAAACCACAAGGTTTTGACTTACCACGCAACACATGGACTATGCTGAACCGAATCAGAACCCAACACGGCAGCTGCGGTTACATGATGCACAAATGGTAAACGACCATCCCCACTCTGTGACTGCGGACAACCGCAAACCATAACAGTGTCCCACAAGATCCTAACATAGCAGGCCAGAGGATTTCCTAATGGCGACTTCAGAGTCGATAGACTGTATAAATAGGTTAGATGTTCGTTTGTAAACATGTATTATGTTTTATACAAAATATATGTAAATTTAAATCTAAGTGTGTTAAGTGCCATACGATAAATAAATAAAAATAACCAATACAGGAAAGTATCCACAAGATGTTTACTGTTGGGTTTTCTGAAGTTCCAATTTTATCATTTTCTCTATGGGATGTTTCGGGTAGAGATTTTTCATGGCTTTATTTGCAATAAGACAGTAGGAAAGAATGCCACTATATATGTTTTTGGTAATAATGTATTACAGGGCTTTGAACAATGCAAAAATTTCTGACTAGTATATGGTAGTGGTAGATTAAGTTATCATCATAAGTGACTCGACAATAACAATCCGTTGTGGATCTTGGCCTGCTCACAAAGAAGTCGGCACTCCTGTCGATTCCTGGCAACTTCCCTCCATCTTCTGACCTTCGTGGTCGTCCTCCACTTCTAGTGCCCTTGTGTAGAATAAGTGCGAAAATCAAATTTTAAGGGACCATCTGATGTAATAATAGCTGCACCAACTCCCTGTTTGGTTTTTTTCTGTCAGTAAATATTTTAAACCAGTTTTTGTATTGCTCGTTCAAGATAGGTTAATTTATGCCTTAAAGGTTGCTAGATTTGTTTGTTTAATCCTTAATATTTAAGCTTAATGATACATTGATTTTCGGTTTCCCAATAGTCAGTCCATGGAGGCCAGTTGTCGGAGTGTACTGAAAAAACTTTTGGAAATTGAATATTTAATTCAGAACAGTACATTCGAACTGTTTCATAGTAAGGTTTTAGTGTGTGAGACCTATTATTAAATTATTAAAGTAGTTCATGTACTTATCATTGAAGGTATTGTCATACAAAAGTTTACTTGGATCTGAGGCAATAGAAAAATGAGGCAATCTTCGGTAAAGCAGAAGTAGCCCACCGGCTTCACACACTTTACAATGGAATTTCTAGCAAAAGAGCTTTACTATCATAATTGGACATGCTTATGTTTGATAGGGAATGTTCAATTAGTTGATTTTACATAATTAAATGAACTATCTTTTAATAAAGTCGTTTCAAGGATGAAACTCAAAAATACTGACTACTATTAAGTAATTTGTTTTTTGTTCAATATCAAAATAATGATGTCAAAAATGTCAAAAATGATGTGTTTATCTAAGTTGTCCAAATTAGATGCTGTTTTGAATAAAATATAATTTAAATGTTTATTTTCTCTTTGGTAGTACGTGAATGTCTTGAAGTGTATTACAAATAATAATAAGAGATCTGAATACAACTTAATTTTAATCTTTTATATTTTATAGGTGATGAACGAGAAAATAAACCACTGTGTAGCTTTAATAGAGCTGCTATCATCTCATTTAGGCGACAAACATCACATAAGATTAGAATGGATGATAATAGCACTAATCACAGTTGAAGTTGTGTTTGAGACTATACATTATATTGATAGATATATGAATTAAAAAGTAAGTTTAAGGCCATCTATGTCAGTTGTGGACTTTTGGACAAGTGTGGATCATGGATTAACAGAAATCTCACAAGATATTTGTTATTATATATTTATATTAAGCAATGAGAAGTGTAATTTTTTTATTCATTGTTTTTACCTTTTTTATAATAAACAGAATATACTTGGTTAATTTTTTTCGTACTCTATTGTAAAAAATAGTATTCCACGTAAAGAACATGCCTCCTATTGGTTCGATACAGGCAACAACCATACACGAGCGAATTATCCGTCAAATTTGATGAGTGGCGAATCAAATTCATAAAAATATCCGTACATCTATGGTTGGTCGCGAGCCAAGTACAGTGCGTCACAAAATTCATGAGGATTTAATGTGCAGGTTTTGACTTGTCCGTTAGTGGACTTGAGAGGAGCCGATCAAATATTAGTGTCGATTATCATGGCAGAGTGGACAAGAGATTTGATCAGAATTAATAGAAATTTACTATAACCATCCTTGTTCTGGAAAATCAAAAACCAGGAATATACAACCAAAAATATGAAAAATAAAGCATACGACGAAATGGTGCAATTTTGCAAAGTATATTTGAGGAGCGACAAACCATAAAGTTGTGAGTGCCCAAAATAAAAATTTTAAGTAGAGACAAAAAACTGTTTTAAATGAAAAATAATGAACGAAAAAATTCTTAATATTTTTATTATTAAACTTTGGTTCAATTAACACTATTGACATACAGATTTGAAGTCTAGTGTAATAGAATAGTTTATGCTTTAATTAATTTAAAGCATTAAGAGAACAAAACGTAAGTGCCATTATTTATGCAAGCCATAACATTGTAAGTATAATAATGTTGGATAATCATATATTGATATTTAGATTGCTTCCATCAGGAGTTCCATATAGTGGAACTCTAGGGGTAGTTTACCCTTTGTATGGGGTTGATTAACTCGAACTCACTGGATACTCATAATTACTTTATTGGTTCTTGAAGTACAATAATAGAGGGAGTACCCAGTTGACGGAAGACTGACTAGCTTTGACTGTTAACTCTTAATGATCTACCCCCGTTATTTTCCAGGTATTTAACTCACGTGCGTTTGTTTATGCATTCATATTTTACTAATATAATTTGTACACAATATTAAATAAGCTTTTGATTACGTTCAAATTTTACTAGGTCAGCGTCTCGGTAAGCGTGTTCTAGTTACACAGATATTTTCAATGTCATAAACAAACAATTGCATTGAGCAATTAAAGTCGATTCAAACACATCAGTCCGGGCGCCGAACCGGTCCCGTCTGGTCACAGAACTATTCGTTCGTCTATTCTCACACACCCGAAATGCATCAGTCTTTGGCGACCAATCTGTTGAAAAGATGGAAAGTTTCTCGGATGAAGAATTAGCAAATATTATTATTATTTCCTGCCAAATATTATTTTTAAAATTAATGTCCATGTATTTTCCATGCGACAAATCATATAAAACATTATATTTTCTCACACATTCTATTAATTGTTCGTCAATAATTTTATTTTGTTCACTTGTACCGCCCGTCATGTTCCCGGCAAAACTAAAAAATTCGTCGTTGAGATTATAAAATCGGCCGGGCGATAGACGTGTCGAAACCTGACTGCTGGGAAACTGTTCGTCAACTGATGAATGTGAATGCCGGCGGCATATTTCTAATAAAGAATATTTTATATGACTGATTGTTCGGTTCGACGCCGGGACTGTGACCAGACGTGACTGATGTGTTTGAATCGACCTTTAGCAATGATTAATATTATTAAAAGGATTTTAAATTTTTTAAAACTGAATTGGGTTACTTAGGTCTGATTTCTGGATGCTTAATTAAATCCCGTTACATAAGTGTGTATTTACTTGCATTTAACAGTCAAAAGAAAAAGATCAAATTAACAATAATTATAGTGAAAATAAATCTAACATTTACATATTTATTTACTTAAGTAAATTTAAAAACCAGCATTTTGTAAGGTTTTCGTAAAGAGTTTTTGCTTCTGCTAAATATGGTAGCATGTTTTGGATGTCTTTATTTTTTCGGAAGACAATGTCACAGGGATTTCCTTCATCTGGATTTTTTTATATAAACTGTTCCAGAAATGAACATATCGTTTTAAAATATAAAATAAAAATATAATTCCTTAGACTTTTCTTAGTGTAGAATAAGTAAAATAGTCATTTCATCAAGTTTGCTCGGGATACCCGACTCATTGGCGCCACAGCCTCTTAAATAGTTTTCACACCTAAATACAAGAGGGGTAATCTTCACTTTTGTGCATCAAGTAGTATTTTATCAGTTCGTTCTCACACACCGCCCATGTGCATTTTAAAACACTCTCAATTCATGTATAAAATATTTCTCTACGCCGAAATTGGACATTTTTCTCATAAATGCGGTTTTCTCTTTTACGTGTGATAAAGAAAGAATTGTTTGACATTGTATAGTCAGCTATGGCCGTGTTGAGACTTCTCTACTCTAAAAATAGTTAATTATAAGTCGATAAACTTAAAGTGCTTTTATTTCTCTGGAGCTATATTTGCTCACATTAACAATCCTTATCCTTCAACGGTCACTGAAGAACCAAATCTATGGAGATACATCCACTCACAAGTCCTTTGAAGTAAGGCTTGGAATCAAAAGATTTCCAAAACTCTTATGTAGGGAGCCAGTTACAAGGCTCCCACACCACATAAACTTTTCTTTATATAAACTTCACCATAGTTTTCACATGTTTCTCGAATCATAGTAGCCGAAGATATCTGCAAGTTTTTAGTGTTTATCATTGATTTAGCTTGATTCGTCCAGTCAAAAAATGATTCACTATTAATAACGGATTTTTCTTTCCAGCATTAGCAATAATTTGAATAAGGCCTTTTGGTATAAGCGGCTTGGCATGCTTCTTTGCTTTCTTTATAATCGCAAAATTGCGATCAAACGCGAGAAAGGTATGTCCTTTCACAGGAAATGTATGAGTAATTTCTTAAAAGAAACCTTTTGCAATTAAAACGAGATACATAACAAGTAAAGCCTGGTTCTTTTCTTATTTTGGCCACCACAATTATCTGATCAGAGAATTAGCTTTTGCTTATTGTAGTGAATCCTATTTCGCTACTGGTAAAAAACCTGTACAGAGAAGAAATCTCCTTAGATCCCCTTTACCAGATAGTTTTATTGCATAAGAACATGGTGCCCCCCTTCTTTCGTCTTCTAAATGAATACCCATATTAATACAGGAAAGCTGACGGCTGTAGTACATTTGGGTATGAGTTAATGTTGGAAGATACATCTGTTGCTGGAGATCAAATTGAACCATTCGAATATGTTAGTTGTTTTGTCTGGATTCTACGCAATCTTTATGTTGTCTTGCCACGTCAGTTTGCCTGTGGTGAATTTCTAGTTTTTGCTTAGCATCAGTTTTTATTTCTTCTATTAGAGCTGTGTCAACTCGTGGGGCCAAAAATATATCATTAAACCACTGTCTAAATACTGGTTTCTCGGTAAAATCAGCAAAGTACTTTTCCAAAAATCCTTTGTACAACTTAACTACATTAAGCTCTGTCGGGAGATATTTTCGATTTGGGGCGTCACTTCTACTGTATTGACGTTCTTGTGCTGGAATTGACGATATATAATCAATGATCTTTTCTTTCCAATCAGGCTCCCATCTTTGTCTTTTACCGTACCGTTTATCTTTCATACTTTCGTCATCACAACCAATTTTCTCGGCCACTTTCTTTGCACACGTCGTCCACTGACACCAAAAGTCTCACAAAACGTCTTTTTGCAAACCTGAAAAAATGTGAAATAACTTCTGCTTACAGAACACAATTTATTAACCAAAGCCTGAAAAAAAAATATACTGAATTTTACATACCTGAACTTCAGACATGCCCCGAATTATTATAATATATTTGTATATCCGCTGTCGCCGGCTTGGGTTGCATCATCGTAACTACCATGTCTCCTTCTTTTTACTAAACAGACCCGAATTAGGTTTTTTAGATATATTTGTTGTCCGTTATAATTCCCCATATCCCAAAATTCACGAAAAAGCTTTTTACGGCAATCATCGCACCTTAAACGAAAATAATAACTAAAAAATGTTAACCCTAATGACCAAATAAATTGTATTTGCTTAGAGTATTAATAAATAAAAAACACTTTAAGCAAAAAATATAGCAGAAACCAAAGATATAGCCTTTATTTTAGTGTTTTTTAAATGGTACTTTAATATCACAACAAAAATATTTTTCATCAGAACTTACCTCCTTTGGCTCACTTTTTTCACCTACTTCTTTATTTTTGATATTTATATACTTAAGTCCTCTGTTTTTATTGCCTTTTCTAATAGTTTCTTCCATTTCAATGTATTTGAAACGCTTGTTTTGACGCTACAGTCACACACTCAAGTACTTCGTCTGCCATTTTGCGTAGACTGATTGTAGGAACTGTGGTTGCAACTGATAAGGCACTTACAACGTTATGAGTTTTTCTTTCTCAGTATTTAAGGTGGGCAAGTAAAGGTCGGTACATACAACGGTTTAATCATATCAAAAGTATTTCCGCTCGAGTGGCACTTACAACATTATGGTTTGGCACCTCTCATATTAAAAATGCTGATCTTACTTTAGTTACGAAAAAATACAATACAATAAAAAAACAATTACAATAAAGTAAGGAATTCCAAAAGAAGTGGAGCTTCGGCGGAAGAGGTTTACGTTCCTACAATGGTTTGTATTCATGCTAATTCTGTTTGCAAATACAGAAAACTCTTTAGATACTATGATTTGCTGTTATTTACTGTCTACCAAGACGCTCTATTAGATAGGATTTCAAACAATAAATCTCCTGCTTCAAGTACAAATAATGGTAGCGACGAAGAAAATGAGAATAATGAAAATTTCGAAGTCGTCATGATTTTAGACAATAATTCAGATAGGACAGAAATTTAACATTTGTCTTTTTTAGATATTTAAACAACCGATTAAAAAAAAGGAACACTGGCAGAGATTCTCAAAACAGATGAACACGACTTCTACGGAACAGAAAATAAATATGGAGAATGATCAGAGGACAAAGAAAAGACATGAACGAACTAATAAAAACGAAACATGGGCAGACTACTTTCGATCCCTATTAGCTAAAGGTGACGATAATAAACCACCTCCACTAGAGGTGACGGCAAACGAAGAAATAAATATTGAGGAGGAAGAGATAAAGGAAGCGTTAAGGAAATTAAGAAACAGAAAATCACTATATATCAATATATATATATATATATATATATATATATATATATATATATATATATATAGTGCAAAAACATATCCTGGAACTGACATCAATTCCGATCATAATCCTGTTGTTGCAAAAGTTCGCGCAAGATGGAAACTAATAAAGAAACAAAAACCTCAACACCAACTATTAGACATCCAATTATTGAAAAACGACACCATACATCAGACAGTAAATAAAGAATTAAACAAAAATTTAGGAAATATCGACCACAATAGAATTAGCGAGTACGATGACATAAACGTTCTGTGGAAAACTATTAAAGAACAAATGAACAATGTAACGGAAAAACATCTAAAAGTAACACCTAGAAGTAACAAACAGGAATGGATGACAGAAGAGATTTTACAATTAATGAACAAACGAAGAGAATCCAAAGGAAAAAATGACAAGGACGGAGAATACAAAAGACTAAATAGAATAATTCGAAAAAAAATAACCGAAGCAAAAGAGAAATGGCTGGAAACAAAATGCGTGGAAATAGAAGAACTACAACAAAGGCACGATTTTTTTAATTTACATAAAAAGGTAAAAGAGTTTACATCGACTACCAAGAGAACGACTTTTCACACCATGCTGAACACGGATGGCAAACTGCTAGAATCAACGGAAGACAAACTGAAAGAATGGGAAAACCACATTAAAATTCTTTTTCACGACATACGAGAAGAACCAAGATTGGAAAATAACAACGAAGGGCCAATAATTCTGAAATCTGAAATCATAAATGCAATTAATCATCTTAAAACAAATAAAAGCCCAGGTCCAGACGGAATATACCCAGAAACGTTAAAATTAATCAGCGAAGAAAATATCGAAATATTTGTCCTTTTATTCAATCGCATTTATGATACAGGTAAAATACCCCAAGATTGGCTGGAGTCAATGTTCATCCCACTACCAAAAAAGCCAAACCCACAACACTGCAATGAGTTCCGTCTGATAAGCCTTATGAGTCATGCAGTAAAAGTCCTACTAAAAATCGTACATAATCGTATCTATAGAAAGTGCGAAACAATCATCGGAGACGATCAGTTTGGATTCAGAGCCGGCATGGGAACGAGAGAAGCCCTGTTCAGTTTACTAGTTCTCGCCCAAAAATGCTACGACCAACAGAAAGATATATTTATATGCTTTATAGACTTCGAAAAAGCATTTGATAGAGTAAGACACGACCTACTATTAGAACGTTTGCAAGAAGTCGGTTTAGATGGAAAAGACATCAAATTCTTAAAAAACTTGTACTGGAACCAAAACGCCAGAGTTAGGATAGAAGGTTCCACATCCGCAGAAGTAGAAATTAGGAGGGGAGTTAGACAAGGATGTGTTCTGTCGCCTCTGCTGTTTAATCTTTACTCCGAGTTTCTATTTAAAGAAGCATTGGAGGATTCCAAGGATGGAGTCAAGGTGAATGGCGTAAATATCAACAGTATCAGATACGCCGATGATACAGTGTTAATTGCGGATTCCGACGTAGGTCTACAACAACTCATCGAGAAGACCAACTCGACCTGTGAGCAATTTGGTATGAAAATAAACATTAAAAAAACCAAAGTGATGTCAATCCGAAAAAACCAAAACGTACCTCAACCTTGCACAATAAATGGGTACATTTTAGAACAGGTCAATAGATTTAAGTACCTAGGATGTTGGATCGATAGCAGATACCTAATCCTGATCTAGAAATAAGATCGAGAATAGAACAGGCCAGAAAATCTTTCGAAAAATAAAAAAACTGCTTTGTGATTCTCGAATAAAACTCGAAATTCGACTACGTTTATCAAAATGCTACGTCTGGTCGACTCTTCTATATGCAGTTGAAACGTGGACCCCAAAAACATCAACCGTAAATAAATTGGAAGCCTTTGAAATGTGGATCTACCGGAGAATGCTCAAAATTTCATGGACATACATCGCATACCTCAAACGAAGAAGTGCTGCATAGAATAGGCAAGGAAATAGAACTTTTTAACACAGTAAAAGTTAGAAAAACATCATACCTAGGTCACATACTGAGAAATAATAAGTACCAATATGCCCAACTTATAATGAAAGGAAAAATCGAGGGAAAGAGAGGCCTAGGAAGGAAAAGACTATCGTGGCTCAGAAACATCCGACAATGGACAGGGCTAAATTTTGAACAGCTAATAAGAACAGCTGAAGATAGAGAAGATTTTAAAATTGTAGTAGCCAACCTCCATTGAGGAGAGGGCACTTTAAGAAGAAGATATATATGTATATATATATATATATAATATATATATATATATATATATATATATATATATATATATATATATATATATATATATATATATATATATATATATATATATTGTATATATACAGAACTTGCAGGATTTTTTATCATTGTGAACAATAAAAAATAATCTCGCTATAAAACAATCTTATTTTGAGTATTAGTGTAGAGATGGCAACTGGATTTTAATGTTATATTTGTGAGAATACAATAAATAAAAGTTTGATTAAAAGAAGAAAGGTATTAGAAATGAAAGGATAGAAAAAATGTCTAAAAGTTACAATGCCTAAAATAAAACGGAAGTAACACCAAAATAGCATAGGAGAATACATACGAATTAAATATCTAAAATTAAAATTGAAAAAGTCATGCGAAAATAATATATTCTCTTAATTCTCTTCCTTACTTTAATTTGCATTCAAAAACTATTATGCAAGGGGTACTATACAACGTAACATCTGATGTGGTCGTTAATGGAATCCTAATTAAGAATTTACGATGTGTGGACGATACGGTATTAATATATAGATACAGAAAATAGTAACGGTTTACAAAGAATAATTGTGCAAAAGGTGTGTTCATATTGCCCACAGTATGATCTTAATATAAATCTGATCAAAACTAAATTTCTTGTATTTTCCAAAAAACCAATCAATTACGTGCAAATCATAGTTTTCGATAAAACCATTGGGGGAGTTTACAAATACACGACGGAGCACTTATGTTAACAGGTATAATTAATTTAGGTACTATAGAAATAAAATCAATAATTAAAATTGTATGTAGGTTATTTCCCAGAATGAAATGAAATTCTTTAGCAATAAAACTATTAATATAAACATCAAAACTCGTATGCTGAGATTTTATATATTTACCATAATTTAATTTGGCATGAAAGCCAAATTAAATTATTATAATTAAATTTAATTTTATTATAATTATAATTAAATTAAATAATTCTTTTGCAATAAAACTATTAATATAAACATCAAAACTTGTATGCTGAGATTTTATATATTTACCATAATTTAATTTGGCATGAAAGCAGCTTTTAGCGATAGCGATTCAGCACAGTAAGGCATAAGCTGCCTTACTGTGCTGAAAGTTAGCCTGTAGGATCCTCATTGGTGTCATTAAGATCTATTTGGGGCAGATACAGGGTCCTATTGGGTTGCTTCCCTGCTATTTCGTTTTACTTTCCATTTATGGACCTAGATGTCATTTACTTCTGGGGCCTCTTCTGAGCCGAACATTGCGCTTATGCTATGCCAAGGTTATGATCCCCCAGAGTTACCCAGTTTTCTGGGCCATCGCTTAAGCAACATTTTCCTCCTTGTGCCCTGGGCACGATGATGTTATAAATAACGGTACCACCTCAAGACGAGTCTTAATGGCACAAACGTAGACGTAGGCGAAAACTTAACTGGAAGCATACTTTAGGGCTTTAACATCAGTGATAATAATGATGATGATAAAGTTACCAATCAAGAAGTCTTGTGAAGCTTATTAAAAAAACAGGGCTCGTTGATAAAATAAAAAAAGTATATGAAAACTCTAAGATCTTCTCCAAGTAATGAAAGGACTCTAAAATTAGCTATCATCTATATAAAATGATGATATAAAAAGATGACCATACAGAGAAAAATTATGGGAAGACATATATGACGGATATCTTGGTTCGTAATCTTAGAGAATGGTTCAATTGGTCATCTAACGAGCTTTTCAGAACAGTAGTAAACATAATCTAAATCATGCTGATCGCCAACCTTTGTAAGACGACTTACCCCAAAGAAGAAAAAATAAAATAGGCAACATAAAATTATAATGGTTTTTACTTAATACTCCAGTCGAGACGAAAATACCACTGAACCTCTAAAAACCATACAAACAAGTTGAACAAAAGATGTAAAAAGTTTACCACCCCCCCCCCCCCTCCTCCGTATGGAACCGGGGGGTTTACCTAAGGTAATCATTTTAGCTAAGATAATTTTGAACAAAAATGTTTATTAGCACTTTTTCTGTAGAATGAACCGTTCTCTTAGAAACAATGCCTGAAGCGACAGGTGATTTTTGATATCAGGTACGCGCGCGAAATCAATTTTAAATAAAATTTATATCATCTCGAAAGTCGACTGTAAAAAGTCCATATCTTTTGATCAGAGTGTCCTATTGACAAAAATCAAAATGCGTTTTAAAGCTGAAGAGAGCGGCTTTTGTACGCAAATCAAGACAGTTTCTATAAAGGTTTTAAATAAATAAACCTTTAGTGATTTTTACCATTTTTTACGATTCTCATAAGATCAATAATATTTATCACTTCTATTGATCGGTAACTATGGAACTCTCATTATTACATGCCATTTTTTGAAGCATATAGCCTGAAATTTCGGTTTTGAATTTTAGCAACAAATGTGAGGCATTTGAAATATGCCTAAAGAACTCTAAATTTAAACTTTTATATAACAAACGATAGAAAACAACGTTTAAAACTGCTTCTTTTGATTACACAAGTACGTTTTTCGAATCGACACAACTTCAGCTACAAATTCTACCTAATACCTTTTTCCGTGAGAGCATTTCCGTGACGTGCAATCTTTTGTGATGTGAATGTTTAAATTCAGCGTTTTTTGGGCATATTTCAAGTGCCTCACATTTGTTGCCAAAACTCAAAATCGAAATTTCATGTTATCGGGTTTGAAGATTAGCCTGTAAAAATGAAAATTCCTCAGCGAACGATCAATGGAAGTGATAAATAATATTGATCTTATGAGAATCGTAAAACATGGTAAAAATCGCTAAACGTTTATTTATTTAACACCTTTCTACTAACTGACCTTATTTGCGGCAATCTACAAAAATTTTATAAGAAAGCTGAACTTTTTACCTTTAAAACGTATTCTGATTTTTGTCGATAGGACAATCTTATCAAAAGATATAGAATTTTTTCCGTCAAGTTGATACAAATTTTATTGAAAATTGATTTCGCGCGCGTACCTGATAAACATTTTTGTTCAAAATTATCTCAGCTACATGTTTTATTTGAAATATTTTTTCTACGGGCTACAGATTCTTGTTAAATCGATTTTTTTACGTTTTTCCCCATCTACGAGGGGGCTTTTAGGCGAAGTCTTTGGGTAAAAGTGGTAAACTTTTTTGCATCTTTTTGGGGTCCCAAAATTAACATTCTCGACGAAATTCAGCTTGTTCGTATGATTTTTAGAGGTCAAATCTCTGACGAACGAACTCTAAATTTACTTTTAGATCAAAAATAATAAACAGGTTTACTAGATCTATTTCACATGTTTCTAGCGTATCATTTCTGTCTTTGCTTCGTGAAGTAGAGTAGACTGTATTAGATATTTATCATCAATATTAGTGGATAGATTATTTTTTTGTTATTTAATATTTTACAGAACTCTCTAGTTTCGTTCTACCTCTTTAATAATTAAAGCCCTTCCATAATAAGGCTTTTAAAAATTAGTTTTTTTCTATCTATATACATAAATACGTGTCTTTCTTGTCTCCTTGGTTCTTATAGGTTTGCTTCTTATCCCTAGTTCTTGTTGTTGCATAAGTTTATATGTACTATTTTTTTAAAATAAGATAAAGATACGGTATGAAAACGATTCAGCTCTGGGAGATTCTGGGAGATTGGTCATGCTTTCAAGACTTAGGTAACCTATATGCTTGAGTTTCCTCCAAGAATATTCGTACACATCTGGATGTCGGCGTGAAATACCGCTTTCTGCGTGGCCTTAGAGAGATTGGCTCATGGCTTATATTCTTCAGGTTTAATTTGTTTAGCTAATATTTTTTATGAGCGTGTTCAAATTACATAAACCCCCTAATTTCATGTAATATATTTAAAATTCAAATTAAAATTTTCAATTTACTATAAAAATCAAATAAACCAACCAATTCATGTATTATTTGATATTGCCTAGAATGTTTTCGTAATGACACCAGTAGTAGATAGGATAATAGGTTCGTCTGGGTACTTTCCATTTTCCATTGTCTCCTTATTTTTATCTCAAAATCTCTCTACTTGATCTTATTCTTTTCATTATAATTAACACGCAAGTTATTGTTGTTAGTTATCGCCACATCAATAAGTGTTGTTTATTTAGTTTATTAACTATTATGATTACCAGTATAGCTTGTAGATAATTAGGGAGATGATTGGTTTGAAGACATTCAATTTTTTAGCCAACTGTTGATGAAGTATCTTTCCTACTAGGTCATGCCATTCCTGATACTCAGTTACAGCAAATCCCTGATAGCCCCCGGTAAGATGTTGGATGGCGTTTCTTGATTTTGATACCTATATCGGCATTTTGTTGTGGTTGGAATAACCTGATCTGTTAGGAAGTAGGAAACCAAATGTTTATGGAAATCTATTTCTTGATATCAACCAGGAGAAAATATGATTATTATCAGTATATCCATTTTTAGGATATTCGTCATATATGGTTTCCAGTTCGTCATACAACAGATTTTTGGCATTGTCTTTATTTCTGCTGGATCGTGCAGATTTATGAGGCTGATATTAACAACTTGCCTCTTATTCTTAAGTAGCTTATTCGTAGGTTTATTGATCCATAATGAGATGTTTTACTTTTCTATTGATAATTATTGCGATCGAACTCGTCTTTGGGTTTGTAGCAGCTGTATTAGGTGTAAAATTTTTCTTTCGTAGAATTTTTTGGCCATTTCATCTCAGTGTAAAATTTTTCTTTCGTATAATTTTTTCGCCATTTCATCTCACTTTTTGTATAATAGTAATACGTGCTTGATATTGTGTTGGTACATCAATTATTTTTCAGAGATTTCCAGGTTCTTACAGTGTTCGAACGTTACAATTGTATATTCCCAATTTGTTGTCCTTATTTCGTTGCATTTTGTTATCAAAAGTTTCTTCCATCTTCTTTAACTGTGGATTTCGTAAAAATATGTATATTTTTAATTGGATAGAATTCTTAAAC